>NC_059284.1:0-248445 GCF_017591435.1 Portunus trituberculatus
AAAACCAACTGTTGTCTAGCAGGTTATGTGTATTTAGATATGAAATGTATATGTATAAGATATGAAATGTATGTATAAGATATGAAATATATGTATAAGTAATATGCAATCTTAAAATTTAAGAAAGAAAAAAATACATGATATATGTATGTATATATCTATATCTTTGTCACCACAATTTTGTTAAGTGTTAACAAATTAATTAGTATAGATATTTCAAAACTATCAGAAAAAAACTGCGTGATTTATGTATCTTTATATTCGTCACCGTGCACAGTTTTGTTGTGTCAACAAATATTAATTATTTGATATTCAGGAAATATATGTAAGCAATATGAATTTCAACTAAAAAATATATATAAATATATATATATATATATATATATATATATATATATATATATATATATATATATATATATATATATATATATATATATATATATGATTTACGTATGTGTCTATTATACCTTTGTCACCACAATTTTTTTGAGTGCAAACTAATGCTAATTACTTGATATTGTGAAAAAAATATATGTAAGTAATATGCATGTAAACTATAAGAAACAACAGAAAAAAACAAGGTAAATAAAGTGCTATTACTCCAATTTTTACCTTATCTATCCTACTTTCTGAATAACTTTAAATTGAAAGATTTCGTTACGATACTGTCTTAAGAGAGAGAGAGAGAGAGAGAGAGAGAGAGAGAGAGAGAGAGAGAGAGAGAGAGAGAGTTATCTATACGTGCATCATCCTGTTTTTATCAATATATGAATTAATTTTGACACATTTTGAAGTCACCACAAGGCTAATGAGCTACTGCCGGTGCGTACGATATTTTTCCCTGGGTGGCGCATGCGCAGTAGGGGGGTGACACGATCTTGCAGGGGACTACAATCTGCGTCCTACACCGGCAGTCTTTAAAACAATGGGCGTGCTTGACCTCGCTCAACAACACTCAAAACACAACACACAACACAACAAGAACACACAACACACAAGGCACTCTCGCCTCAGCTCCGGTACACACACACAAAGGCCTGGGTTTCAAGACCTAACTCTAGTAGGGCTCCTACAAGCCCATCCAGCCATCGTGCTGGTAAAAATAAAACAACAACAACTTGACCTCGCTCTCGCTCGCTCGTTTCTGGGGGTCAAGCTGGGTCACCAGAGGAGGACTGCCATCTCCAGCTGGGACGGCCACATGAACCAATGGAGATATACCCGTTGTGATTAGTGGCTAAGTTATAAGCCACCAGGGTATGTGTTTGTGTACCATAGCTAGCAATAGTGTGTTTTAGGGTGTTTTGTGCAATGATTTTGCTCCTACAAATAGGGTTATACGTGATTTTTTGTCAATTTTTGCAATTTGTATTAGTATTTTCAAGGTTTTAGGATTCCTGCTGGTGTGTCTGCATTCTTTCCACCCGTATGTTTTTCCATGTTGTGTGTGTTTACCATTTTACGAGCCGTGTTGGTTATAGTTTCCTTTGTTCTTAGTTTTCTTTGCACGTGGTCGGTAACATCGGGGACCACGTGGGTACGGAGAGTTGCGGGAGTGTTATCCAAGCTTATTTTTTTGTGTGGTACTTTTTGTCTTTCTTTCGCTGTAAGTTGTGAATAGTAAGTTATGACTAGATGAAATAAATTGTAAGTTAGGTTAATGAGTGTTTCCATTGCCTTTGTTTCATTTCATGTTGTTTAAACTTTCTTTTCTGTGTCGTTCCCTGAACCTGGAATAAATTAGATTTAGGGTGAATTAACCCGTCGAAAAATGGGGAACGTGACAGTGGCGACCTCGCCGGGATAACACGCTCGTTTAAACTCTCCCTAGTAACAATCTTGCTATCCACGTGTGTCTCCTAACAGTAGTGCTACTTGTCTCACGCGTAATAGCTTAAGTATGGCTCTTAAATCTGAAGCGGACGTTCGTACATTCCTTATGAGACAACTTACACGCGAGGTATTAGGGAAATTAACCGTGCCTGAATTATGAAGGACCGCGCAGTACTTTGGTTTGAACGAACTTAGTGGGTTTCGTAAACCTGAGCTCCTCAGCTTAGTGCTGCAGCAGTTAACACTAAATGAAGAGGAAACTGGAGACGAAAGTAGGGCGGAGTGCCTCCGTGATGCAGCAGAGGGGGAAAACTTAACGCCAATTCATGCTTTGTCTAATACCCACGTGGGAAGCTCTTACCCAGAGGCAGATGCAGACGCAGACACCAGACATTTAGAGCTTCAGCTTAAATTAGAGGAGGCTAGGAATTGTACCATTGAGAACCAGATTAAACTAGCTACTTTAGGCGCTGGTAGGAATAATGGTGTAAATGGCTCTCACAACTCAGGTGAATTTGATTTAGGGAAGGCAATCAAATTAATCCCATCTTTCCAGGAGAACAATCTAGATGAATTCTTTGCAAGTTTTGAAAGGCTTGCAAATCGTTTGTCATGGCCCCATAGCAGTTGGACGTTGCTATTACAGCAAAGTCTCACGGGAAAGGCTTTGAAGGCTTACATGGCGTTGCCAGATGAGGAAGCGGAGAATTATGAGGTAGTGAAGCGCCACGTCCTGCGCGCCTACTCACTAGTACCCAAGGCATATAGGCAGCAAATAGAGGCATTAAGAAACAGTCAGCCTGGAGTCACTTAGAGGTAGCACGTGCTAAGAGGGAAGCTTTTGCTAACTGGAAGAGGGCATTGGGAGTAGAATCATTCCAGGAGTTAGTAGAGATGATACTCCTGGAAGAGTTTTCCAACACAGTTTCCCGGGATATCGCGGTCTTTTTGATGGAGAAGGAATGTAAGACTAATGAGGAATTCGGCAGCCTTAGCGGATAAATTTATGCTGTCAAGACGGGAACGATGCCCTCATCCACAGAACCTTGGCACAGGACAACCAAGCCAATTTCACCCCAGAGGCAGACCAGAACCTTACGTCCAGCCCTTATTACACCCACGTAACTGGGGCAGTTCGAAGCCTACTCCTCTCACTGCTAACCCAACCGTTCCTTACAGGTGTCAATATTGTGGCAGTCCTGGGCACAAGGCAGACTTCTGTTGGCAGTGTCTACATTGTGGTAATCCTCATAATACCAATCTTCCTAACGGTAAGACTAGACCTGTCTTTTCTGCTAACCAGCCAGTGAATCCCAGGGCAGAGGCGCTTAGGAATGCCAAGCCTATTGGTTTGATCAACTAGCTTAGCCAGGTAAATGAGTACTCAGGATCAGTGAGGCAGGAATCTCATGGCAACAAGCCTGGGTTGGGGTATGAAGCTTTTCTTTCCACAGGTGAAGTATCTTGTGGAAATGAGCACAGTGCAGTCACTATACTGTGATTTTCTGGGGGCATTGCAAACGCTGATTAAGGAAGGAGTTATTTCTGGACGAGAGACAAGGGAATTTGTAATTTTTTCATTGATTGCGGGTAAAACTCTGTGCCATTGGTGGACGTGACCTCGCACTCTAATTGTTTTGATGGTGTGGCTAGAGTGGCAGTTCATGGGGTGGATTTAATATTGGGAAACGACCTGGCCGGAGGGAAGATAGGAAACCCATCCCCGCCAGTGTTACTCGTACAAACACTCCCCAGTGCTTCCCCAATGTTGTTGGATTTGGAAGCAAAGATGTCCCACACTTTTCCCCATTGTGAAGTTACTCACTCCATGACAACTAAAGCCCAGTTAGCACGAACGGAAGCAAGTTCAAATGAAAGTGAAGAGGATGACAGGGGAAACTTAGATATTGCAAGTCTATTTCTCGATCACTCTTCTCTCTCATCTCCTTTGTCCACAGGCGAATTGCGGACTGGCAGACAGGTGCTGATAAAGGCCCAGAGGGAGGACGAAGGACTGCAGACCTTGATGGAACAAGCTCAAAGCCAGGCACCAGACGCAGGTCCCACTACCACTTACTATTTCAAGAATGGGGTGCTGTGTAGGAGGGGGCTGCCACCAACCTTTCCCAAGCAGACTTTCCATGGGCGGCCGTGGAACAAATAGTGGTACCCTCAAAATATCAACAAATCATCATGGAAGTGGGTCATGATGGATGCTTCTCCGGGCATCTAGGCACCTGAAAAACCTTGGAGAAAATCCAGCGGCAATTTTACTGGCCATCAATGCGGGTGGCAGTGTCGAAGCACTGTCAAAGGTAACCGATCTGCCAGAAAGTGGGAAAACCAAATCAGAAGATCAAGCCAACGCCTCTGGTAAAGATTCCACACCTCCCGGAGCCCATCTCCTGTCTTCAGCTTAATGTGGTAGGTCCACTCCCGAGTATTTGATTACTGCAATAGATTTAGCTTCATGTTATCCTCATGCCACTGCAGTTACGAAAATAACTGCAAAAACGGTTACTAATTTCTTGCTTAGCTTGTTTTCATTATTTGGAGTGCCAAGTAGTATCCAGACAGACCGAGCATCATGTTTTGTAGGTGGTGTTTTCAAGGAGTTTTTAAAATCCATCGGGATCAAGCACTGTACTTCCAGCCCTTATCACCCTCACAGCCAAGAGGCTTTGGAACGTAGTCACCAGACGATGAAGTGCCTCTTGCGCAAGTTTGCACTAGAATTCTCCTCGCAATGGGATAATGATTTACCATATTTCTTTTTATTTTGCGTGATTCTCCTTCAGAGAGCACTGGTTTTAGCCCTTTTGAATTAATCTTTGCCCACAGAGTTAGGGGTCCCTTATATCACTTAAAAGAAAAATTGTGGGAGGCTGATGAGCAGAGTTTCAGCTTGCTAAATTGGGTTGGTGATGTAAGGCACAAACTTTTTCAAGTGTTGGCATCTTGCTGCAGAGCACCTGAACGAGTCGCAGTCCCGTGCCAAGCACTGGTTTGACAAAGGAGCAAGGCAACGGGAGTTTAACCCAGGAGATGTACTTGTGGTACTTTACTACGCGGCACCAATTAAGCAATCACCCTACAGGGTTCACCCACGCAAGGCACCTTTGATTCAGAGTGAGCTAGATGAGATGGTTAAGTTGGGGCTCATTCGCCCAGGGGCTAGTGAATGGTGTTCTCCTGTTGTCTTGGTACCTAAGAGCAACGGTGGCCAGCGGCTTTGCATTGATTTCAAGAAGATAAATGCCGTGACCAAGAAAGATTCATTCCCTTTACCTAGAGTTGAAGAGTGTATTGAGAAGATAGGGGAATCCAAGTTTATCACTAAACTAAACCTCCTTAAGGGGTTCTGACAAATAGGTCTTACCCCAAAAGCACAGGAGGTATGTTGCTTTTCTACTTTGGGACAGACATATCTTCCATTGAGACTACCATTTGGATTATGTAACTCACCTGCTACTTTCCAGCGTCTCATGCAAGTAGTGTTGGGTGATATTTCTAAAGTGACTATTTTCTTGGATGATGTAATAGTTTATTCTGACTCATGGGTAGAACATAGCTAGCTGGAATCTCTGTTCACCGCCCTCCACAACGCTAACTTAGTTCTAAACCTCTCCAAGTGTTCTTTTGCTCAAGCACAGGTACAATATCTAGGCCACTTAGTGGGGTTAGGTGTTCTGTCACCTCCCTCTGCTAAGGTGGATGTCATCTAGCAAATGCCCGTGCCTAACACCAAGAGGCAGGTGAGGAGATTTCTAGGGGCGGTAGGTTATTACCGACATTATGTCAAAAACTTTGCGGCCTTGGCTCTGCCACTAATGGATTTGCTGACGAAGACCAAAGTGTTTAAGTGGAGTAGTGAGTGCGAAGAGGCATTTCAGAGTTTGAGAGCTGCGTTAACTTCCTACCCCTTGCTCAGATCTCCATGTCTTGATAGAGGTTTCAAGTTAGCTTGTGACGCAAGTGACAGAGCAGTGGGAGCAGTGTTGCTCCAAGAAGATGCTGAGGGAGTGGATCATCCAGTAGCATATTTTAATAAGAAGCTGAATAATGCACAGAGGAACTATGCTGTACTGGAAAAGGAATTGTTGAGGCTTATCTTGGCATTGGACCACTTTAATTTTTACGTGCTCCCGTCTGAGCCTATCACAGTGTTCTCTGATCATAAGCCATTAAGTTATTTGGCCAACTTTAAGATGAAAAATCAACATCTTACTCGATGGAGCTTGTTTCTTCAGAACTATACATTGATGATCACCCATGCGAAAGGTGTGGATAATGTTATACCTGACCTATCCAGGCCGGAGGTCCTGAAGAAAATGGCCGTCGTTAGTTCCTAGTCCAGCAATTTTTTTTTTTTTTTTTTTTTTTTTTTGTGAGGGAGGTCTGTCACGGTGTGACTTTGATTAAGTTACCCATCTATTTCTTTTGCCCAGCTCCGCGCTCCTTGGACCAGTGGTTGAGTGGGCAACTAGTAATAATATACCATATTATTGTACATTAGTTTAAGTTCTTTTATATTCATTATTAGTTAATGAGAGTGTATTTCTTTAATATGTTATGTGTTGTAGGTGGGGATGTTAGGGACGAAATTCTTTATATTTGTAGTATTAAGTATGTTTTGCCGGACGATATGTTTTCTGCCCCAGGCGCCGGCAGCCTTTAACAATGAGCGCGCTTGACCTCGCTCTCGCGTCACACATTGGACCAGCAGCAGCCATCGAGACAACACATCCTCTCCAGCTCCAAGCCGCACATTGCTCTCTTTCTGGCAGAGGATGGTCGAGCTTGCTCCCACCTCTGCCATGGCCTCCAACCGCAAGCGCCCCTCAGAGCTACCCGCTTCTGACGAAGGGGACTGCTACGGCTGGGCCAGAGTCGGGAGTAAGAAGGCTCGGCGGAGGATGCAGCGCGACGAAGGCGATGACGATGACCATCGAAGCGGACCTTTGCCGGAGTGGAGACTAGTCTCCTCCGACTTCGACAACCTCTACGCGGCGGTACGGTGGATGGAGGACGAGCTGAAGCTGCGTCTTCGAGTGACGATCTCCCGGACGGGAGACTTCTTCATCCGCGGCATGGACTGGGGCCACGCCACCACCTTGCAAGAACTGGCTGCAGGACGAGCACGCGGGATAGACTTGCAGAGGAGGGAGGCGACGACGCGGGGTGTCCTGCAAGGATACCCTGTACAGCTTCCCCTGGAGCCACTACTGGAGCACTCCGCCGTGGCTGCGGCGGAGAGGTGCCACTACGCGGCCGGCCTCGGACGACGGCTTCCCACCCGGAGTGTCTTGTTGACGCTGCGGGGACGGGTTCCCGCCTCGCTTGATCTCGGCTGCTGGGGACGTTTCTCCTGCCGCCGCTACGTTCCGGAGCCTGTGCGCTGCTACCGGTGCCAGGCCTTCGGACACAGGCAACGACAGTGTCATCGGACGGCGGAGATCTGCGCAGTGTGCAGCGGGGACCACGAGACGAGAGGCTGTGTGCGCCAGCTGAAGTCTGGCAGTGCGCGCCCCACGCCGAGGTGCCCCAACTGCGGTAACGGGCACTACGCCTGGAACCGCAGGTGCCCTGCACGTCTTCGTCGGATTCCAGGGACCATGCTGCGGAGCCCTCGGAGAGACCCAAGACCACCACCAGCGGAGAAGAAAGAGACGCTACCGCCACCGGAGATGGCACAGAAGCGACCGAGACGTCGACGACAGAGAAAACGGAGGAAGAGGAAGACGTCCACGGAGTGCGCCGTCCCCCTACCACCACCAGGCCCGGAAGGATCAATGGAGGTGGACCCGCCAAGGCCTGCAGCAAGGAGGAGCGAGGAGCAGCCCCCTGCAGTAACTCCCACCACCGGTGCTTCCCCGACCACGACCAAGGACGCCGCGGCGAAAGCAGTGGAGACCCGCCTCGACGGGGACGCCACCAGCAGCCGCACTACGCAGACCAGGCCGACCTACTTGTTCAGCGAGCCCGAACTCGTCGATCTCCTGATCCGGTTCGAGCACCTCTACGAGCAGGAGCAGACGGCGATGTGTGAGCGGATCTCCCACGAGACAGCCCTCCCCTGGTGAGAAGATGCGTCCGTGACGGAGTCCCCATCCCGGCCGTTCTCCTGACGGCCAGGCCCCTCACCCGTCCTCCTCCCCGCTTTGACCACGTGGGCGAGCAAGAATGGGTGGAATACAACGACCCGGAAGACGGCTTAGATGAGGAGGATCGGGAGGCACTCGACACCCTCCTCCTGAACGAAGATCGAGACCTGACAGACGAGGAGCTTGCCAGGATCTACGACCCGTAGTCCTGGCCACTACGGACCTCGCTGCCACTGCGCCAAAATTGTATTGTATTGTAAACTGGGCGGGCCAACTTTAAGCCTCGCTTTGGTAGCTCTTTTTTTTGTAATTTTTCATGTTTATTTTGTTGTATGTTTCATGTAAAGCTATCAGTAAAGATTGCACACCTCGCTCTCGCTCACTCGTTAAGGGGGTCAAGCTGGGTCACCAGAGGAGGCCTGACACCTCCAGCTGGGACAGCCACGTGGACCAATGGAGATACACGTGTTGTGATTAGTGGCTAAGTTATAAACCACCAAGGTATGTGTTTGCGTACTATAGCTAGCAATAGGAAGTTTTAGGGTGTTTTGTACAATAATTTCGCTCCTACTAATAGAGGGTAAACGTGAGTTTGTCATTTTTTTTTTTTTTTTTTTTGCAATTTCTATTAGTATTTTCAGGGTTTTAGGATTCTGCTGGTGTGTCCGCATTCTTTCCACCCGTATTTTTATTTTTTTTTCATGTTGAGTGTGTTTACCATTTTACGAGCCGTGTAAATTGGTTATAGTTTCCTTTCTTCTTAGTTTTCTTTGCACGTGGTCGATAATATCGGGAACCACGTGGGTACGGAGAGTTGCGGGGGTGTTATCCAGGCTTGTTTTTTGTATGATACTTTTTGTCTTTCTTTCGCTGTAAGTTGTAAATAGTAAGTTATGACTAGATTAAATAAATTGTAAGTTAGGTCAATGAGTGTTTCCGTTGCCTTTGTTTAATTTCATGTTGTTTAAACTTTTTTTTTCTGTGTCGTGTCCTGAACGTGGAATAAATTAGATTTAGGGTGAGTTAACTGTCGAAAAGTGGGGAACGTGACAGCAGTTCTCCTGATCCTGCGTGAGGACAGTCTGGTCCTCCGGTGATCCTGTATCCGCCAGCTTCAGTGAGTTACTCTTGTCGTCCGTCTCCACACTCGCCCTGCGCAAGACCCTGTATTGCCTGTTTGTACTGTGTTATTACCCAAGTAAACGTAAGAAGCTGTACCAAGTGTTTCCCGAGTCAGTCCTGCCTGTTTGAGTGAGTGCCTGCCTGTGAGTTGTGTGCCTCGCTTCCCTCGCTGTAGTAAAACTGTATATAAATTACTACTATTATACTATATATAACTTACTACTATTATGAATTGTAGTGACCCACAGGGTGTTGTTTGCCTTCTGCCAGATTTCCAACCAAAACATTTAGCCTATATTACTCATGGTTCTATAATCACAAAATTATCAACAACCGCCGTTCTAAGAATATTCTGAATATTTAATCAAATAGCAGGTGATGCAAATAAGTCTTATATACCAAGTCAAACGAAGGTATTTCATTGACATGTATGACGATGTGGCATGTCAGGACAGGCGACGTTGCCAGTCGACCCAAGGCGGGATTTCCCCTGGGGAAAGGGGGAGGAGTCAGGTCACCACGCAGGTGCATATCGACTCACTTCTCATTTGGTCGCCACAATGGAAGAATGCACTGAAACTTTCTCGCCTGTGTGTTGTACAGCCAAACGAAGAAGTTTGTCTACAGAATTAATAGATAAAAACTTGCAAGGACCACTTCTACCAATAAATCAAGCGAGGAAGAGGACAGCAAGTGCAGCTGGTATATCTGAAGGCACAGTGAAGAGGATTTGTTCTAGAACAAACAAGATATACACCACAGCATCACAACCTTATCAGTGTTTCTTTTCCTCACTCAATATATTACACTGGGTAACTCGAGAGGACATAATAGTAAATATTTGGTAAATTATCAGCCTCATTTTCACTTTTATAACCAGTACCTTTACTATATTTAATTTACCTATGGCATCTTCATGTCTTGTCCATCACTTATATATTTTTTTAGCGAAGTCATGCATTGAAATGAATAAAGTACAGTTATTCAGTTTTCCTTGAAGTAAAAGAAAAGAAAAATTAATGTTCCCCCTCCACAACCCCATTCTCTCATTTACAGGATCACCGGAGAGGGGATAACTCAAACAACTTACGTAATTACGTAACAATATAAATATATATATATATATATATATATATATATATATATATATATATATATATATATATATATATATATATATATATATATATATATGTGTGTGTGTGTGTGTATATATATATATATATATATATATATATATATATATATATATATATATATATATATATATATATATATATATGTGTGTGTGTGTGTATATATATATATATATATATATATATATATATATATATATATATATATATATGTGTGTGTGTGTGTAATTCACCTCGGTCGTCTGCTGGTCACCCAGCCAGTCTTCCCCATTACGGAACGAGCCCAGAGCTCATAGACAAATCTTCGGGTAGGACTGAGACCACAACACACTCCACACACCAGGAAAGCGAGGCCACAATCCCTCGAGTTACATCCCGTACCTATTTACTGTTAGGTGTACAGGAGCCATTCATTAAGAGGATTGCCCATTTGCCTCGCCGTCCCGGGACTCGAACCCGGCCCTCTCGATTGTGAGTCGACCGTGCTAACCATTACTACGCGGTGTGTCTACACTACGCGGTGTGTATTTACCTAGTTGTATTTACCTAGTTGTAGTTTTACAGGGTCTGAGCTTTATGCTCGTGTGGCCCAGTCTCCATATCTACACTTATCCAATCTTACTTTAAAAGTATGCACACTCATTGCAGACACTACTTCTTCATTTAAACTATTCCACGTCTCAATACAACTTTGTGGGAAACTATATTTTTTAACATCTCTCAGACATCTTCCTTTTCTCAGCTTTTTACTATGCGATCTTGTGCTTCGAATGTCATATTCTTCTCTCAGGATCAGTTTCTCATTATCCAATTGGCCCATTCCGTTGACCAATTTATAAACTTGTATCAGATATCCTCTCTCTCTTCTTTGTTCCAGGGTTGGCAGATCCATAGCCTTTAGTCTCTCCTCATATCATCCCTTCAAATTCTGGAACCATTCTTGTAGCCATTTTTTTGTAGTCTTTCCAACTTTCTTATGTGTTTCTTTTTATGAGGGGTCCACACTACTCCTGCATATTCCAATCTGGGTCTTATTATAGTACTTATCAATTTCTTCATCATTTCTTTGTCCATGTAGTGAAATGCTACTCCAATATTCCTTAGCAAATTATATGTTTCTCTAAAAATTCTATCAATATGGCTTACCGGTTGATTGTTTTCTTCCATCGTCACTCCTAAGTCTTTTTCCTTTTTTACTTTCTCTAGTTCTACTCCATCTCCCATCTTATAGATTCCCATAGGTCGTCTTTCACTCTTTCCCATTTCCATGACATGGCTTTTGTTCACATTGAATTCCATTTCCCACTTTTTACTCCATTCCCAGATCTTATTTAGATCTTCTTGCAGTATTTCACAATCCTCCTTTTGCTTTGTAACTCTGCACAGTTTCGTATCATCTGCAAACATATTTATGTAGCTGTTCACTCCTTCTTGCATGTCGTTAATATAAATGAGGAAAAGTATTGGTGCCAATACTGACCCCTGTGGCACTCCGCTTTCTACTGCTCTCCACTTGGACTTCATATCTTTAACTACCGTCCTTATTTCTCTCCCCCCTCAAATAATTTTCTATCCATCTCAAAGTGCTTCCTTTTAAGCCACCCTTATCCTCTAACTTCCATAGTAATCTTGCATGTGGCACTTTGTCAAACGCCTTTTTTAAATCCAAATAAATACAGTCAACCCATCCCTCTCTCTCTTGTACTCTATCAACTATTCTAGAATAGAAACTCAATAAATTAGTTACACACGACCGTCTTTTTCTAAAACCAAATTGGCTATTTGATATTAATTTGTTGTCTTCAAGAAACTCAATCCATTATTTCTTTATTATTCTTTCACACATCTTGCACTAGTTAGTGATACCGGTCTGTAATTTAAAGGTTCTTCCTTCCTTCCGCTCTTATGGGAACCACCTCAGCTCTTTTCCTTTCTACTGCTACTGTTCCATTTTCTATTGAGCATTTTATGATGTATAGAGGACTTGCTAGTTCTTCCCTACATTCTTTCAGTATTCTGCCTGAGACTTCATCCGGTCCCATTGCCTTCTCTTCATCCAGTTCCTTCATTAACTCTTTTATTTCAAGCTTGGTTACTTTAATCTCTTTCATATAGACTGTCTCTCTATTACCCTGTGGCCTTTCAAATTTGGATTCCTTAGGAAAGACCTCCTGGAATTTATTATTTAATAGTTCTGCCATACTTTTTGGGTCTTCCACTATCCCGTTCTCTCCTTTTAACCTTTCTATTGTTTCTTTTTGCCTAATTTTTCCATTTATGAATCTGTAGAACAATTTTGGTTGCTCCTTACATTTTTCAACAATGTCCTTTTCAAAGTTCTTTTCCTCTTCCTTCCTCACCTTAACATATTCATTTCTCGCTGCCTTGAAGTTTTCCTTATTTACTGGATTTCTATTTCTCCATCTTTTCCATGCTCCATCTTTTTTCTCCTTTGCCCTAGCACATCTTGCATTAAACCAATCTTTCTTTCCTTCTTCTTTAGGTCTATATTTCGGGACATATTCCCTGACTCCTGTTTTGTATATTTCCAAAAACAAGTTACACTTCTCTTGCATCGTCTCTGAGTTTTCCATCTCCTCCCAGTTTACGTTTTAAAATAGTTCTTGAGATTCCCAGGGCGGCGTGGATGACGACGGGTGATGAGTGGGAAGGCAGCTGTGCCAGCCTTGGACAGCACCCCAGCAATGGTTGTTGCGGCTTCATCCAGGGGAAGATGTTGGGTGTCCAGTGAGGAGGGAAGCACAGCCACGTACTGGGGCCAGCCAGAAGAATTGAGCCTCCAGCGAGGCATGCAGCCAGGTTGGGGCTGTGGGGAGACTTGTGGGAGGGAGGCGAGGAGAGGGAGGTGGTCGCTGCCCATGTAAGGTCCAGTGCAGAAGGTGGAGTCCTTGAAGGTAGGGTCCCCAAGGAACAGGTCGAGCACCGAGGCGGCACCAGTATGGGGATGAAACCTGGTCGCTAGTCCGGGAGGGCTGAGGAGGGAGACATGTTTCAGATCTAACAAGGCTTGGAAGAGAGCATTGCCAGATGTGTTGTGGTGGTGAGGTGACAGGTCAGGCTCCCAACATGTATGATGGGCGTTAAAGTCCCCCATTATAAGCACTGGAGGCTGCAGGGCGGAGAAGTAGTGCATAAACTCTCGGTGGCCAGCTGTACCCCCAGGATTGTAGCAGGCTGCCACCGTGAGCCAGCCACCACCAAGTCCAACCCTGGCCGCAACAACCTCCAGACGCCCATCTTGAGACTGAGGGATAGGGAGAGGCGATGAGACGAGGGAGTCATGGATGGCGAGAAGGACGCCTCCTCCACGTCCTTGACCACGATCTTTGCAGATGATGTTGTATCCCGGAAAGGAGAGAGAAAGATGAGGGGGAAGCCAGGTCTCACATATGCCGACCACAGATGGGAGGGTGTCACCTAAATGGGTTTCTAGTTCCTGCGTTTTGCGGAGAAGGGATCGGGCGTTCCACAACATAAAGGAGAGGGCCATTATGGGAAGAAGGTAGTCAGGATTGTGGAGACAGAGGGCCAGAGGGTGGTGATAATGTCCGGGAAAGACACTCCTTTCTGGTAGAGTTGGTAGCCATGCCAAAGGAGGTCGAGGATGCTAGGGAGGAGCTCAGATACAGAGGGAGACGTACTGACAGTGGCTGTAGGAATGGCGGAGTCCTGGGGGTGGAGAGGAGGGTCGAGAAGGTGGAGGTAGGCTAGAATACTGGCCAGGTGCTTGACGAGGGTGATGGTGGGGTGTCTGTGGGTGACGAGCATTCCTGGGAGGGTGGTGGATCTCGGCCTCAACCGTGACAGGCAGGAGCCCTGGCTCAGCATCAGGTATCGGGGTGGGCGGAGGAGGCTGTACACCCGATCGCCTACCTGGCTTCCTCCGATGGTGGGCAACATGGGAAGCAGGTGGTGTAGGGATGTGAGGAGTGGGCATGGTGTCCTCTTCCTGGGCGACATTAGCAGCTTCAATGGGTAGGTCTTGCAGAGCAGCATACCTGTTCCCTGTGGCAACGGAGCAGCCGAGCGGGTTGGGATGGTAGGAGAAGGGGTGGCTGTTGTAGGAGTCCGTCGCTGTGGTCGGGGCAACTGGAGGGCCCTCAGCTGCTTGTTAATTTCAGGAAGGGGTGTGCCTTCACTCGCCAGGCGGGTGTACAGCTGCTGGGCATGGAGGTTATGGGGGCAATGAAGTGACCGGGGCCCATGGGAACCTCGACACTGGAAACAGTGGAAGGGCTTGCCACATACCTCGTCCTTGTCACCTTTCCGGGAGGGGTGGGTGCCACTGCAACGGGCACAGCGGACCGAGGACCTGCAGGTGTTGATGGAGTGCCCTAACATAAGGCACCCGGGGCAGCGCAGGAGGGGGAGGAGAATGGGCCGTGGGTAGAACACCAGCTGATCGATGGCTACCTTGCTGGGTGGGGAACCTCTCACCTTGAGTCTGAGCCACTTCCCTGTGGCGAAGCGTGGCAGGCTGTGGGGTGGAAGCCAGGTGAGTTCCACCACCTCATTTCCCTCCAGGACACGGAAGCCATCCCGGACCTCCTCAAGGGTGGTGTCGTCCGCCAGGGGCCCCACCTTGGCGTAGTGGTAGGTACCGCTATCCCGGTCTGCTCTGCGGCACGTAACAGGCCACTCACCTAGGGTGAAGGAGGGCGACTGTAGCATGGGGACCTTGGGGAGGGTGTGGGCCCACACCGCCACTATCAGGGATGAGCCATTCCCTTGGGATCGAGTCTCCCCCTCGAGGATGTATTTCCCGAAGGCGGAGTCGTGGAGGACGCGAGAGACCTTGGCCGGGTTGGCGAAAAGACGCTCCCCTTCCGTACCTCGGAGCAGGAACGAGGCCTTAACGTACTCGTCCGGGGCTTGGGGATGGTCTTGGGCAGTGCAGCAGCGGGACCTTCCCGGGATGTCGTCAGGGGGTGTATCTGGCTGCCCACATTTGCCTGGAGAGATAGAGTCCCGCATTTTCGACGTCCACTTCCATCGCGGGAACTCGTCGTGGCAATTTCCTTTTCTCTTATGTTACCTCGAGAGAGAGAGAGAGAGAGGTTAGCCGTCTCACACCGGGACACAAAGGAAGGCAGAGCAGCTCAAGCAGCGGGCGAACCGGCGAGCTGTTGCCTTGTACAGGAGAGCGGGGAAGAGGTGTGGTCAGCGCGGTGTCCCGGGAGAGAGTCAGAAGGACTTTACCTGGGTGGCGCGGCGCGGCTGGGGTGGAGCGGCGGGCAGATCGCTCTCTCAGGCCTGTGGCTGTCTGCTGCTATAGCACCCACTCTCACTCAGCTCAGTCACACAGAATGGGGAGAAGGAAACACTTCTTCCTTATTTCTCTATATTACAGCAACTATAAACGAGTCACCGGGAACAGGTGGCGGCGGTACACAGGACGGGGCAGGGGGCGGCAACAAAGTACGGGTAACACTTTGTTAGTTCGTCAGGCACTTCACTGTCTCTCTGTCTCTCGTTCACTCTCTGACTGCTCCCCAGAGTACGACTTGTTCCTTCGAGGTCTCTTGCTATACTCCTCTCCTCTGTCCTCGTCGGTGCCACACAGTGCCCCACAGACCACGCCTCCTGTGCCGTCGCACCTGCCAGGCAATGTCCTTACGAGTCTATTTCAGCTTATTAGGTAACGCTATCTACCTTAACCGCTAATTACCAATATATCTCTGATAATGCTGGCTACAAGCAATTCACACATGCATGCCTTATTTACACGGTACCGTATGACAATTATCCCAGGGCTGGCCAGTGCCCTCACCCATACACACACACACACACACACACACTCTTATCTCCTCGTGACCTCCGGGGTCGCATCTCCTCCGTCATGGAGGCCTAGCTCAGCGTCCCTTCCATTAAGGTGTGACAGTTTCATAAACACGAGCAACCAACACTGCAATCTCCGTGGTGGTCGACGCTGGCGGGGTGGGCGGCGGGCGGCGGCTGGCGGTGAGTCACCCACTCCTGACTCTAGCTTCTTCATCCCCGCTCGTCCCCGCTCCACCGTCCTCGCTGCCCACGAGGCCGGCGTCAGGCCCCGTTACGTCCTCTGCTACTATGGCAAGCGCAGCTTTCTCCTCCTCACTGCTGCTGTCACACGGGGCTTGGCCCCAGGTGAACCTCCCCGGCCCGTGGTACATCTCCACAGTCGGTCAGCATGAATTATCTTGGGCTTCCCGCGTTGTCCTCGACGAATACGGAAGGTTACCTCCGACACCTTCTTGATGACAGTGTACGGCCCCTCCCACGGGCTCTGCAGCTTCGGTGAAAGACCTTTCCGCCGGCGGGGGTTGTAAAGCCACACTTTGTCGCCAACTGCAAACTCAGCCGCGCGACTTCCCCGGTCATTGCGGTGTCTCATGGCCTCGCCTGCCAGCTTAAGTCGTCCTCGCACCTGATGATGAGCCTCCACTAGCCGCTCCTGCAGTGCTATGGCGTAGTCCGTGGCCACAGTAGGCAGTTCTTCATCTGGAGGGCGTCCTGTTGTCAAATCCACCGGCAGGCGAAGCTCCCGGTCCATCATAAGCCGGGCCGGCGTGTAGGTGGTGGCCTCGTGCGCGGCAGACCTGTATGCCATGAGCAGAGCGGGAAGCTTCCGGTCCCACTCTGTCTGTCCCTCTGTACAGTATTTGGCCAGTTCCTGAGCCAGTGTCCTGTTGAAGCGCTCCACCATCCCGTCAGACTGCGGCCTCAGTGGTGTTGTCCTCGTCTTCCGCAGGCCCATTAGCTGGCAACACTCGCCGAATACCTCCGATTCAAACTCGCGGCCTTGATCGGAATGCAGCTCTCCAGGCACACCGAACCTGGTAAAGAACTGCTCCACCAGTACCTCTGCTACAGTCACTGCTTCATGGTTCGGCAGTGCGTACGCCTCGGGCCATTTCGTGAAGTAGTCCATGGCAACACAGATGTAACGATTGCCAGCTGCAGTCGCGGGTAGCGGCCCCACGATGTCTACTGCTACTCGCTCCATCGGGGCTCCAACCTGATACAGCTGTAGCGGCGCTCTACCCTTCCGTGCTGGTCCCTTCTTGGCGTTACAGGTGTCGCACACTCGGCACCATTCTTGTACATCCTTGCGCATCCCCAGCCAGTAGAACCGCTGTCGTAGGCGACTGAGTGTCTTCTTCACTCCTAGATGCCCACTGGCGACGCCCTCATGCATCTCCCGCATCAGGCTAGCTCTCATATCACGAGGAATGACTGTCTGCCAGTACATCATCCCTCCGTTAGGTGTCAGCCACTTCTTCACCAGTACTCCTCTACTCAATTTCAGCGTGTCCCACTGCCTCCAGTAGAATCTCGTAGCTGGGCTCAGGGCTGCCACTTCTTGCTCGCCAGGGCGACCTTGACCTTCCTCCAGCCACTTTACTACTGGGTGAAGATCCGGGTCCTCGGACTCGGGCCCGGAACCTCGCCCGATACACCTCTGCCTGGTACTGGTGTCCGTAACGCCTCTCCAAGACGCCCACTACGTCGGTGTAGGACTCCTGTTGTGCAGGTGTTAACTGACTTAACAGCTCCAAGGCTGGCCCCATCAAACTTGTCACAAGATTCAGGGCGCGCTCCTCTTGACTCCAGCCTTGCGCTCGAGCCACGACTTCGAATTGGGCCAGGTAAGCCTCCAGCGACACCCTTCCATCGAACTCCTGTGGTCTAGGCCGCCTGGGGGGCGCAGAGGGGGCGGCCGCGGGCTGGGAGGAAGCTCGAGGCGGGGAGGCGGCAGGGGGAGAGCGAGCTTTCCGTTGGTGGGGTGGGGAGGCAGTCTTGGGTGGGGCGGCTGCGGGAAGGGCTAGCGGAGGGCAGGGTGGGGAGACAGTCCGAGGGGCGTTTTCCGTCTCGTCGCCCTCAGACTCCTCGTCGGTCTCACCCCGCCAGCCGGACGCTAGCCCAGAGCAGACGGGATGAGCGCTGTGCGACTGAGCACTCATTCTTTTCACTGGGCCTGCCGTCGCTTGCATGGCATCTGCCATCGCCCCCAACTCCTCCTTCATCTCCTTCTTCAGCGTCGCACATTGGAGTTCGTTTTCGTGCCTGACGGTAATCAATCCCTGTCCGACGGTAGTCACTTCGTGCCTGACGGTAGTCAATTCCTGCTGGATCGCCACCAACATACACATGAGTTCAGCCATTGAAGGCGGCTCCTCGCCCACAACTTCCTTCTTCACGATCTGCTCGCCGTCAGCCATTGTACCTCCGTCAGGTAGTACCTTGCCTTCCGCCACAACACACAAGACGCCCTTTGGATCCCACTCCTGACACCAAGTGCTGCGACCCTCCTTCAGCTTCTTCTTCAGGGAGGGGACGCCTCACAATCTTCTCGGGATTCGGGGCGTGTGTGTCAGGGAGAAGGACTTTACCTGGGTGGCGCGGCGCGGCTGGGGTGGAGCGGCGGGCAGATCGCTCTCTCAGGCCTGGCTGTCTGCTGCTATAGCACCCACTCTCACTCAGCTCAGTCACACAGAGTGGGGAGAAGGAAACACTTCTTCCTTATTTCTCTATATTACAACAACTATACACGAGTCACCGGGAACAGGTGGCGGCGGCACACAGGACGGGGCAGGGGGCGGCAACAAAGTACGGGTAACTTTGTTAGTTCGTCAGGCACTTCACTGTCTCTCTGTCTCTCGTTCACTCTCTGACTGCTCCCCAGAGTACGACTTGTTCCTTCGAGGTCTCTTGCTACACTCCTCTCCTCTGTCCTCGTCGGTGTCACACAGTGCCCCACAGACCACGCCTCCTGTGCCGTCGCACCTGCCAGGCAATGTCCTTACGAGTCTATTTCAGCTTATTAGGTAACGCTATCTACCTTAACCGCTAATTACCAATATATCCCTGATAATGCTGGCTATAAGCAATTCACACATGCATGCCTTATTTACACGGTACCGTATGACAATTATCCCAGGGCTGGCCAGTGCCCTCACCCATACACACACACACACACACACACTCTCTTATCTCCCCGTGACATCCGGGGTCACATCTCCTCCGTCATGGAGGCCTAGCTCAGCGTCCCTTCCATTAATGTGTGACAGTTCCATAAACACGAGCAACCAACACCTCGTTCACCCTCTAGCTAAAGTCTGCACATATGTACTCATATGTACTACCCATATGTACTCTCTTATGACGCTGCTCCACACTCACACAGGCACACGTACATATCTGGGAGGCTGCTGCAATACACCTTCGCAACAATATATATATATATATATATATATATATATATATATATATATATATATATATATATATATATATATATATATATATATATATATATATATATATATATATATATATATATATATATATATATATATATATATATATATATATATATATATATATATATATATATATATATATATATATATATATATATATATATATATATATATATATATATATAATGAAAGAAATGTGGATGTCACTGTACATAAGTTCTTGTCACCTGAACTACCAAGATCAATATCAAGATCAAACAGCCAACCATAACAACGACAGCACTTCGACCTAAAACTGTGTGCGGGATGGCTTCATCGCTAAGGTATACGATCAATTTATCACAAAGGTAAATACTGGATACATCTTTCTGCATTGGGCACTTACTTAATATCAGGCATACCACTTTTCATATTCCCTCATATCTCTTTTCAACATTGGCTGGCTGTTTGGCGTCGCGACGACCGGTGTCGTGTTCGTAGGTATTCAGGTGTTCATAACTACAGAAAGATCTTGAAAGTGATAGAAAATCTGTGTGAAGATATTGAGGTAAAATTCAGCCTTGGATTAGTGAGTACGGGATGCTTATAGAACAATATGGGAGGAAGACAGGGTTGTGTGATATCCCTAATAGTATTTAATATATATATATATATATATATATATATATATATATATATATATATATATATATATATATATATATATATACATATCTGGAGAAACTGATAATAAGAATGTAAATAATGAATATAGTAAGTTTATCATGTTCTCAAATGTGGAATTAAGGTTGTTACTGGATACCATTCACCTGATTTACTCATCTGGTTGGCTACCCTGTTCAAGACTACACTGCTCAAGCGAGATTAATTTTAGGTAGATAAGGGAAGCCCACAACTTGCTGGCGAGGTTGTAAACAACAGGGTGAGTGTGTTGTCTGTCCCCCTTGGTTATTTTTGTACCATTTTGTTATTTGTTTTTTGTTTTTATATTGAGGTCTGTCAGGAAAAAGACTTGCAAGGAGTGCAACTTCACTGCCAAGGTTAATGCCGAGGAGAAATGTGGGAGACGTGCAGAACAAAGTAGTGGGGTATGTAGCCAGGAGGTGGAGAACAGGGATAATGGCCTGCAATGCGACCTGTGCCAAACGTGGCTACATGCCCAATGTGAAAAGGTGGGAGATGGGCTGTATAGGGAACTGCAGATGGAAGAGGAGATGCCTTGGGTGTGCACTAGGTGCATTGCCCAGGCGAAAAAATATGCGGAAACGGTGAGGTGGATGTGGGAGGAGAGAGAGACCATGGTGAAGGAACAGCACAGGCTAGACAACGAGATTAAGGGGCTAATGGAGTCTTGGTGTGGTGGAGAGGGAAAATAGGTCCTTGAGGGAAGAGGTTAGGAACCTGAGGAAGAGTCAGGAAAGGGAGGCCGAGGTCGTCAAGGCGGGGACAGAGGGTGCTGGGAAGGCCAGGGAGTATGCTAGTGTAGCTAAGGGTATGCTGCCTGGGGCAGTGGCCACAGCAGACTCCATCAGGGTTAGGGAAGGGGCTTCACCTACCCCTCCTGTTGGGCAAGACCCTGAGGTGGCAGTAGTGGCGGAGGTAACGGGTGCTGAGGCCCATCCTGCTGCCAAGGAGAGGGCTGCTGTGGTGGCCCCTCCCCAAAGGGTACCCCAGGGTGGAAAGACAAAGTGGCCCATAGTGTGTGTGGGGGATAGTATGGTGAAGAGGGCCCACACGTACATGGCCATGACGGGGGAGAAGACAAACTGGGAGAAGAGCAAACTGGTGAGCTTGAGTGGGAAAGGTGTAGAGGAGGTGGTAGAGGCAGCTAGGGAGAATATGAGAGGCCTGCAGGAAGGCATGCTCATACTCCAGGGAGGTGGCAATGGCCTCAGGCAGCTGGGACCGGAGCAGACAGTCAAGAAGGTGATGGAGTGTGTGAGGGAGGTAAAGAGGGAGAAGAAGGTGCGAGTGGCAGTAGTTGGGGTGTTAGGTAGGCCGAAGGAGAGCAAAGGATATGAGGAATTGAGGAAGGAAACCAATAGGCTGCTGAGACAGGAGGTGCTAGACATCAAGATAGAATGTAGCAAGAGGGAAGGGGACTACGGTGTCAGCTTCCTAGACCTGGGCGGTGCCCTGCCACCAGGAGTGTATGACAGGGACGGTGTATACCTGGATAGTGAGGGGGACAGGAGGATGTGCAGAAGGTTTCTTGAATGGGTGACTGCAACAGAGAGATTGTGTGAGATGAGGGAAAAGAGGCAGGAGTGTGAAAGGGAGTGACTGACGAGAGAGAAAGGGTGTCTGAGGATAGGATGTGTAAATGTGAGAGGATGGGATGTTGGAAAAATGGAAGACCTCAGCAGGGAAATGAATGTATGAAATGTAGAGATAGTCTGTGTAACTGAAACTCAGCTAAGAGAGAGAGTAGAACTGGAGTCAGAGAGTTTTAGAATGATAGGTAAAGGTAGGAGTAAGCAGCAGAGGAAGGGGGGAGGGGTTGGAGTAATGGTAAGATTAGATGTAGGCGTGGACATAGAGGAGATAGACGTAAGGGAGTGTGAGATGAGTGAGGATGTTATGGCAGTGAGATTAGAGTATAAGGTAGGTAGGGACAGAGAGAAAATAATATTAATTGTGTGCTACATGACCGTTGAAAGAGCAGAAGCGAGAGCTGAGAATGAAAGAAAATATGGGATTGTTGAAAGGCTGGTACAAGAGAATAAGAATGAAAGAGTAATTGTGAAGGGGGACATGAATGGTCATATAGGAGTATTGGGTGAGGAAGTAAATGGGAATGGACAATTGCTATTAGATTTTGTGGAGATGAATGAGCTTGAGATTTTGAATGTGACCATGGCAGAGGGTAGAGTGACATGGTGTGGAAAGGAAAGTGAATCTGTCATTGACTACATGGTGGTTAACGACAAAGCGAGGGAACGAGTGAAAGGCATGTGGGTGAATGAGGAGAGAAAGATTGATGTAGCAAGTGACCATAATGTTATGGTATTGGAGTATGAGTGTGTGAAGGAGAAGGTGAAAGTGACTACACAGGGGAAGGGAAGGTGGAAAGTTAGAGAGGCAGACTGGGATAGTTTTAGAGAAGCGATAGAGAAGATGGAATGGAAGACTGGTGAGAATGGACTACAGACAGAGAGAGGAGTGGATGAGTGTAATAGGGGTTTAGTTAGGAAACTAGCCATAGCTGCAGAGGAAAGTATTGGTAGGACAGAACCAAGAGGTAAAGGGAGGGAAAGGAAAAGGAAGAGGTGGTGGAACAAAGACATAGACAGGGCGAGGAAGGAAAGAAGGCAACTGAAGGCAACTGAAGATGTAGGAGCCTTAGAAGGTACAGACAGAACAGTGAGGTAGAGAGAATAGAGTATGATAGAATGTGGGAAGAGTATAGGAGTAAGCAGCAAGAGGTGAAGGCATTAATCAGGAGGGCCAGAGGGAATGAGGAGAGGAAAATTATTGAGGAACTTAGGAGAAAGGGTGAAGAAGGAGGTAGGGAATGGTATAAATTTTTAAGAGGAGAGGAAGGTAATAAAGTAGACCATGTAGAAGAGTTAGTAGTGAATGGAAGGAGAATTAGGGAAAGGGAGGAAATGATTAGTGAGATGGAAAGCTATTGGAGGAGTGAATGAGCCAGCTAGGAACTTAGGAAACATCACCCTAGGTAGGAAAATAGAGGAAGGAATGAATGAAGAGATCAGTATGGATGAGATTGAGAGGTATGTAAAGAAACTAAAGAGAGGTAAGGCTCCGGGTATCGATGGAATTCTGAATTAATTTTACAGAGAGGGTGGTCGAGGAGTGATTGAGGGCTGCATGAGTTTTTTGGAAGGATTTGGAAGGATGAGAGAGTGCCTGCAACCTGGAATGAAAGTAGAGTGACACTTATACATAAAGGAGGTAGTAAAAGTAGGAAGGAAATTAGGAACTATAGACCAATTGCAGTGTGTGATTCAGTGTGTAAGATATTCTGTGGTGTGTTGAATGAAAGACTGAGTGAAGTGATAGAAAGAAATAGGGTAATGGGTGAGGAACAAATTGGGTTTAGGAAGGATAGAAGAGGTGAGGATAACATGTATGTAGTAAATGAAGTGATAGGGAGAGCGAGAAAGGACGGTAGGAAGAAGTATTTAGCTTTTCTAGACATAGAGAAGGCTTATGATAGAGTAGATAGGAGAATGCTGTGCAAGGTATTAGAAAAAGTCGGGGTGAGTGAGAAGATAGTGAGAATCATTAGGAGTATGTATGAGAATACAAGAGCGGTGTTTAGTATGGGGGATCTGGTGACTGGATGGATGAGTAATGAGAGAGGAGTGAGACAAGGCTGTGTTCTTTCCCCTTTACTATTTGGCCTATATGTGGAGGAGATGGCAGTTTGGCAGCGAGAGTGAGGCGAACAGGATTAGGAGTGAAAGTGGGGAATGATGTGCTGAGCATTCTCCTGTATGCGGATGATGTGGTGGTCCTTAGCGAGCAGCATGCAGAGCTGCAGGAAATACTGAATGCTGTGAGTGAGTATGGAAGGGATTTTGACGTTAGATTCAGCAGGGAGTAAAGTATTAGTAGTAAATGGGGATGTGTTAGACAGGGACAGAAGGAGATAGTGGTAAATCAAGTGGAGTTTTGGGAAGGAAAATCAGAAATACTGTATATTAAGATACATATTAATAAAAAGGAGTTAACAATCATTGGAACATATGTGCCACCAAAAACAAATTCATGGACTAATCAAGAATATAAAGACATGATAAATGACACAATAAGGAGTCTTACAAGAATCATTAAAGAAAGGAGAAAAATGATATTAGTAAGAGATTTCAACTGTAAGGAGGTGGACTGGGAAAATTATGAAAGTGGTATGGGGGAAGAAGCCTGGGGAGATAGATTCCTGAACCTAATGATAGATAATTTGATGGTCCAAAGAGTAAAGAAAAACACAAGATTTAGAGGAAACGATGAGCCGGCAAGATTAGGTCTAGTTTATTTGCAAGGGATATACAAATTAACGATGATAAGATATAAGTGCCCATTGGGAAAGAGTAACCATATAATATTAGAAATGGATATAGGAGAAGAAAAGGAAGATAGAGATGAATCATAGAAAGGAGACAGATTAAATTACAGAAAGGCTGATATTGAGAACCTCATGAGCTATTTTGAAAACGTAATCTGGGTGGAGATGGAAAACTCAGAAACGGTTCAAGAGAAATATAAGTCATTTTTTGAAATGTACAAAACAGGAGTCAGGGAATATGTCCCGAAATATAGACCTAAAGAAGAAGGAAAGAAAGATTGGTTTAATGCAAGATGTGCTAGGGCAAAGGAGAAACGAGATGGAGCATGGAAAAGGTAGAGAAGAAACAGAAATCCAGAAAATAAAGAAAATTTCAAAACAGCAAGAAATGAATATGCTAAGGTGAGAAAGGAAGAAGAAAGGAACTATGAAAAGGACATTGTCGAAAAATGTAAGGAACAACCAAAATTGTTCTACAGATTCATAAATGGAAAAATAAGACAAAAAGAAACAATAGAAAGGTTAAAAGGAGAGAACGGAATGGTGGAAGACCCAAAAGTATGGCAGAACTGTTAAATAGTAAATTTCATGAGGTCTTTACTAAGGAATCCAAATTTGAAAGACCACAGGGTAATAGAGACTGTCTATATGAAAGAGATTAAAGTAACCAAGCTTGAAATAAAAAGTTGATGACGGAACTAGATGAGGAAAAGGCAATGGGACGGATGAAGTCTCAGGCAGAATACTGAAAGAATGTAGGGAAGAACTAGCAAGTCCTATATACAACATCATAAAATGCTCAATAGAAAATGGAACAGTGCCAGTGGAGTGGAAAAGAGCTGAGGTGGTTCCCATATATAAGAGCGGAAGGAAGGAAGAACCTTTAAATTACTGACTGGTATCACTAACTAGTGTAATATGCAAGATGTGTGAAAAAGTAATAAAGAAGCAATGGATTGAGTTTCTTGAAGACAACAAATTATTATCAAATAGCCAATTTGGTTTTAGAAAAGGTCGGTCATGTGTAACAAATTTATTGAGTTTCTATTCTAGAATAGTTGATAAAGTACAAGAGAGAGATGGATGGATTGACTGTATTTATTTAGATTTAAAAAAGGCGTTTGATAAAGTGCCACATGAAAGATTACTATGGAAGTTAGAGGAGCAGGGTGGCTTAAAGGAAGCACATTGAGATGGATGAAAAATTACTTGAGGGGGAGAGAAATAAGGAAGATAGTTAAAGATATGAAGTCCAAGTGGAGAGCAGTAGACAGCGGAGTGCCACAGGGTCAGTATTGGCACCAATACTTTTTCTCGTATATATAAATGACATGCCAGAGGAGTGAACAGCTACATAAATCTGTTTGCGGATGATGCGAAACTGTGCAGAGTCATTAAACAAAAAGAGGATTGTGAAATACTACAGGAAGACTTAAACAAGATCTGGAAATGGAGCAAAAATGGGAGATGGAATTCAATGTGGACAAAAGCCATGTCATGGAAATGGGAAAAAGTGAAAGACGACCAGTGGGAATCTATAAGATGGGAGATGGAGTAGAACTAGAAAAAGTAAAAAGGAAAAGGACTTGGGAGTGACAATGGAAGAAAACAATCAACCGGTAAGCCATATTGATAGAATTTTCAGAGAGACGTATAATTTGCTAAGGAATATTGGATTAGCATTTCACTATATGGACAAGAAATGATGAAGAAATTGATAAGTACTAAAATAAGACCTAGATTGGAATATGCAGGAGTTGTGTGGACTCCCCATAAAAGAAACACATAAGAAAATTGGAGAGACTACAAAAATGGCTACAAGAATGGTTCCAGAATTTAAAGGGATGACATATGAGGAGAGACTAAAGGCTATGGATCTACCAACCTTGGAACAGAGAAGAGAGAGAGGATCTGATACAAGTTTATAAATTGATTAACGGAATGGATGAAGTGGATAATGAGAAACTGATCCTGAGAGAAGAATATGACTTTAGAAGCACAAGATCGCATAGTAAGAAACTGAGGAAGGGAAGATGTCTGAGAGATGTTAAAAATTTAGTTTCCAAAAGATGTGTTGAGACTTGGAACAGTTTGAGTAAGGAAGTGGTGTCATCAAAGAGTGTACATAGTTTTAAAGAAAAATTGGATAAGTGTAGATATGGAGACTGGGCCACACGAGCATAAAGCCCAGGCCCTGTAAAACTACAACTAGGTAAATACACAGTGCATAGTTTTAAAGAAAAATTGGATAAGTGTAGATATGGAGATGAGCATAAAGCCCAGGCCCTGTAAAACTACAACTAGGTAAATACAACTAGGTAAATACACACACACAAACACACACACATCATTTCCTCTACAGCCACTTGAGATCTCATTTCACATTGGTCTCTTATTCACTATATCTTAGAATCACTTAGGAGATGGAAGAAGTGATTAGGTTGGAAAGATTTAGTGAAGGGGGTAAGAGACCAATGAAGGTGGAAATGAGATCTCAAGTGGCTGTAGAGGAAATTATGGCTAGAAAAGGGAAGCTGGCCAATGATGTAGATCATAAGGAAATATGGATAAAAAAAGATATGAACTTAGAGGAAAGGGAAAAAGGAGAAAGTGCTAAGAAGTGAAGCTAAGGAAAAAAACGAGAAAAAGACAGAGATAGAGAAGAAGAATTTTTACAGGAGGGTTCTGGATATGAGACTAAAGAAGTGGTACCTTAGGAAAAAAGAGGAGGTCGTGGAAGAGGCAATAAATTAAGAGTGACTTATACTAACATAGATGGGTTGTTATCAAGCATATTGTAAGTTTGGGATTATTTGAAAGATAAAAAGCCAGATGCAATGTGCATCGTTGAAACAAAACTGAAAAAAGAGATCATGTCGAGTTTAAAGAGGAGGGATATAATACCTGGAGGAGGGACAGGAAGGATAAAGGGGGAGGAGGAGTGCTAATAATGGTTTGTGATAATATATGTGTGGAAGATGTGCAATATGGTAAGGACAAAGTGGAAGTACTGGGAGTAACAATCAGAACAGAAGATTTGAAGAAAAGAAAAATTATAGTTACATATGTTCCACCAAAGACTAATACATGGGGATCAGAAGAGCATAAAGATATGCAAAGAGAGGCGATAAAGTTCCTAGATAACATGATAAGAAGAGATAGAAGAATACTTTTAGTTGGAGACTAACTGTAAAAAAAATAAACTTGAGAGAGATGGAAGTAATGGATAATGCTGGAAAGTGGAGCAAGAGAGTGTTACAGTTGACTATGGTTAATACAATGGATCAGTGGGTGGAGGAGTCAACAAGGTACAAGGGGGGAAGAAGAACCATCGTTGCTTGACCTAGTTTTCACAAAGAAACCAGAATCCCCTCCAATCATACAATGCCTTAGTCCAATGGGGAAAAGTGATCATGTGACATTAGAGATGCAAAAGCAGGAGGAAGATGAGATAAGTTACAGACGTTGAGACAAGGTACTTTATTTTCTTTCTCTAACGTTTCGGTCACAAGACCATATTCAGAGAGAGTGTACAGGCAAACGGAAAACGTCAGCTTATATACTACATTGTCGAGTCAGCCTGCTGGGTGGCTGGGAATGACAGCCCGTGATTGGCGGAAATCCGAGAGGTTAAAAGCGATGGTATCCGACAGAATTCCTGTGGTTGGTAACATTCCCTGTGCTGATGTATGCCGACTCAAGCAGTTTTCTTGTGTTTTTGTCCAGTTGATCATGGAGTATTCTGGCTCCCTCCCAGTCTGGTAAATGTCCATGGCTGTCTATGTGAACGACTAGAGAGTTGGAAGTTGCGTGTCGCTGGAGGTGGTATTTATGCTCGTATAGCCTGTTGATCCCATTTCTTTCTAGGAGGCTTGTGATGGGTTGAGCCTGCCTGCTGTAAGAACTATCAGGTATTCCTTTTTCTCCTTCTCAGGTAGGTGTTCGTTCATATATGGACTTGTGGCTTTTAAAGAAGGCAAAGTCCATATAACGAGAAAGGCTGAGAAGGAGAAAAAGGAATACCTGATAGTTCCTTACAGCAGGCAAGCTCAACCCATCACACGCCTCCTAGAAAGAAATGGGATCAACATAGCATACACTGCAGGCAGAAAGTTAGGGGACTTGGTATCTGCAGTAAGTAGAAACAAGGAGGAAGCGAAGGACAGCATCATCTACAGCATCCCATGTCAGGGCTGCACAGCCAGCTACACTGCAGAAACTTCCTGTGGCCTAAAGAAAAGGCTATATGAGCATAAATACGATGGCGACAAACTTCAAACTCTCTAGTCGTTCACGTAGACAGCCATGGACATTTACCAGACTGGGGGGGAGCCAGAATACTCCATGATTGACTGGACAAAAACACGAGAAAACTGCTTGAGTCGGCATACATCAGCACAGGGAATGTTACCAACCACAGGGAAGGTTCTTTGCGGATACCGAGGGTGGCGGCTAAGCTTACCCTCTTGGATTTCCAGCCATGGACATTTACCAGACTGGGGGGGAGCCAGAATACTCCATGATTGACTGGACAAAAACACGAGAAAACTGCTTGAGTCGGCATACATCAGCACAGGGAATGTTACCAACCACAGGGAAGGTTCTTTGTGGATAGAGGGTGGCGGCTAAGCATCTGGATTTCCGAATCAGGGTCATTAGAAGCCAGCAGACTGCCAATGTAGTATATAAGCTGACGTTTTCCGTTTGCCTGTACACTCTCTCTGAAGATGGTCTTATGACCGAAATGTTAGAGAAAGAAAATAAAGTACCTTGTCTCAACTTGTGTTTTCCTACCACTCAATACTCACATTTGTCTTCATCTCAACAACATAAGTTACAGAGAGGATTATAAAGGAGAGAGATTAAATTATGCAAAAGAGGATTTTGAAAAATTAAGGGTTTATTTTGCTAATATTGAGAGGAGTAATATTATGTGCAGAAAGACTGTAAAAGAGAAATATGATATATTCTTACAAAAATACAATGAAGGAGTAAAAAAGTTTGTTTCTGTTTATAGAGTTCGGAAAAATATACAGTGGTACTTCGACATACGATTTTAATTCGTTCTGTGACGATAGTATATAAAAAAAAATTGTATATAAAAAAAATTTTCTCAGAAATTAATGGAAATACAATTAATTCGTTCTTGTGATATGAATTTACACCCCACCCGCCAAAAAAAAAAAAATGCTTTAAATACCAACCAAATATAGATTCAATATAAAATAAATACAATGTTTATTATTGTATGCATGATATAAATTAACTATATTGCTCAAAATAACAACTTAACCCGCAAAACTCAGGACACATCGATAGACATTCATCACACAAGGCACGGGACACGTCGATAGATGTTCATCACACAAGGCATGGGGCACGTTGATAGAGGTTTAGGCTTTTTACAGCTATATTTTGGTTATTTTTTTCCCGTTTTCTTTGCTTGTGAGCTGGCAACACTCATCAGGAGTAAACATATGCTCTACATCACTGTGTCACTAATGATGAATGGTGGGAGCGATCGACAGTGATTTCATTGTGTCTGATTCCGCCACCTGTCCGTGGATTACTATATGGATTTCTTTCCATGTTACGGGGAGACAACTTTTGAATGAGAGTGGTATCAGAACAGGTGACAGGAGAGAGAGAGAGAGAGAGAGAGAGAGAGAGAGAGAGAGAGAGAGAGAGAGACCAGGGGCCTGTTTTCTTGCGCTCCAGCCAAGGCCGCTGAAGTTGATCAGACGCAAGACCACGTAAACCAATGATACTACCTCATTCAACCTGTGATATTTTGGTAACCATGACATCTAGAGACTTCTGGCTTTTTGCATTGCAAAGAGGAAAAGTTGCTTGTGGGCAGGAGTAAACATATGCTCTACGTCACTGTGTCACCAACGATGGAGGGTGGTAGCGAGTGATTTCACTGTGTCTGATTCTGCCACCTCTCCTGTGAGCATTACTTCTATACCTCTCTGTAGGTCTCTCACTATGTTATGGGGAGACAACTTTAGAATGAGAGTGGTATCAGAACAGGAGAGAGAGAGAGAGAGAGAGAGAGAGAGAGAGAGAGAGAGAGAGAGCCAAGGCTGCTGAACTTTTTTTGCATTGCAAAGAGGAAGAGTTGCTTGTGGGCAGAAAACCATTTGTACACACTTGTTTATTGAATTTCTAAGTGTAATCAGTATGTGAATACAGGCTATTTTGTGTGTTTCTCGCCAAACTTTTACTTTTGGGACCCATGATCATAGGATCTTGAGTTCACAAAACTTAATAAAAAATACACACTGCCAAGGAGCAGACACATACATGCACAAAGGATGAACAACGATACATAACGCGGGCTGAATGTTCAGGTGGATGCGGGTAGCTGAGCGATCGCTGCGCCACCTACTATGGCTAATCGTATCTTAAAAATATTGTCGTATTTCAAGGCATAAATTATATAAAATTTTTCGTCGTATATAAAAAAAATTGTATGTTAGGGTGATCGTATGTCGAAGCATTACTACATGCTTGGTACAATGCTAGATGCATACAAGCAAAAAAGGCAAAAGATAAAGTGTGGTAGAAACTCTTAAAGCAGGGAAATGACTATAGTAGATGGCAGTACAATGATGCTAGAAATGAATATATTAGAGTAAGGAGAGAAGAAGAAAGAAATTTTGAGAAAGATGTAGTGGATAAAAGCAAAGATGAACCCAAACTTTTCTATAAATTTATAAATGGCAAAACAAAGAATAAGGAAACAATTGAAAAAATAATTAAAGAAGGGAAGACATACCAAACAGAAAAGGAAATGTGTGAAATAATGAATGAGAGCTTCAAAACGGTATTCACTGCAGAAGATTTAACAGAACCTAATAGGACATTGGATTGCCAAGGATTACAGGAAATTGCAGTGCACAAAGAGGACATTGGAAGATTACTGGATAAGTTGGAAGTCAGAAAAGCAATGGGACCAGATGGGGTATCAGGCTGGGTGTTAAAAGAATGTAAAGAGCAATTACTGGATCTAATTTGGGAAATAATTAAAAGTTCAATAAATGAAGGGAAAGTTCCATTAGAGTGGAAGAAAGCCAACGTAATACCGATATTTAAAGGAGGAAAGGCAACTGAATCACTAAACTACAGACCAGTGTCACTTACAAGTGTCGTTGGGAAGTTATGTGAAATAATTATCAAAGAAAAATGGGTTAAATTTCTAGAAGAGGAGCAAGTCATATCGAACAGACAATTTGGGTTCAGGACAGGGTGGTCATATGTATCAAACTTATTAAGCTTCTACTTGAGAGTTATTGCAGGACTTGAAAACAGAGATGGATGGGTAGACTTAGTATACCTGGACATTAAAAAGGCTTTTGATAAAGTCTCACACAGAAGACTTCTTTGGAAACTAGAGAACATAGGAGGACTGCGTGGAACCTTGCTCGAATGGACAAGAGATCATTTGAAGGATAGGGAAATGAGAACTGTGATCAGAGATACATACTCATCTTGGGGTAAAGTAACTAGCGGAGTGCCACAAAGGTCAGTGTTAGCCCCCATTATGTTTCAAGTCTATGTAAACGACATTCACATTTGGATAAACAGTTATATAAATTTATTCGCCAATGATGCAAAGTTGCTAAGAGTTATCAAAACCAGAGATGACTGTCTGCTGTTGCAGGAAGATTTAAACAAGATCTATGAATGGAGCAAGAAGTGGAAATTAGAGTTTAATGCCAAGAAATGCCACATATTGGAACTAGGAAAGAGTAAGAGAAGACCAGTATTTGATGGGAAAGGAACAAATAATGAAGACTAAAGAGGAAAAAGATCTTAAAAAAGAGTGATCATACAAGAAAATCTGAGCCCTGATAAACACATAAGCAAGATATTTGGACTATCATATAAGATGTTGACTAACATAAGAGTGGCATTTCATTACATGGATAAAGATATGATGAAAAAAATCATCACAAGCATGTTACACCCAAGGCTGGAATATGCAGCAGTGGTATGGTCTCTGAGCTCTAAAAAGGATATGAGAAAATTGGAAAGGATAAAGAAGATTACTACAAAGATGGTGCCAGAATTAAAGGACCTCACATATGAAGAAAGACTGAAGGAAATGGGACTCCCAACCTTACAAGATAGAAGAGAATGTCAGGACCTAATAACAATGTATAAGATAGTAAATGATATTGAAAAGATAGACAAAGAAGACCTGGTGCTGTTGATGGAAGAAGATGGAAGGACAAGAGGACATGAAAAGAAGATCATGATGAGGAAGTGTGTGAAGGATATTGGAAAATACAGTTTTTCACACAGAGCAATGGAAAAATGGAATGTATTGGATAATGGAATTGTCACAGCACACAGTGTGCATAACTTTAAAGAAAAACTAGATAAATGGAGATATGGAGACAGGACACTATGAGCCCTGCTCAATCCCTGTACAATACAACTAGGTAAATACACACACACACACACACACACACACACACACACACACACACACACACACACACACACACACACACACACACACACACACACACACACACACACACACACACAGGTAGCTCAGTGGTTAGAGCGCTGGCTTCACAAGAGATGACCGGGTTTGATTCCTGGCCGGTGGAGATATTTTGGTGTGTCTCCTTTCACGTGTAGTGTTCACCTAGCAGTGAGTAGGTAGGATGTAAATCGAGGAGTTGTGACCTTGTTGTCCCGGTGTGTGGTGTGTGCTTGGTCTCAGACCTATCCCAAGATCGGAAATAATGAGCTCTGAGCTCGTTCCTTAGGGTAACGTCTGGCTGTCTCGTCAGAGACTGCAGCAGATCAAACAGTGAATTACACACACACACACACACACACACACACACACACACACACACACACACACACACACACACACACAGATAATTTGATGGTCCAAAGAGTAAAGGAAAACACAAGATTCAGAGGAAACGATGAGCCGGCAAGATTAGACCTAGTTTTTACAAGGGATATACCAATTAACGATGATATAAGATACAAGTGCCCATTGGGAAAGAGTGACCATGTAATATTAGAGATGGATATAGAAGAAGGAAAGGAAGATAGAGATGAATCATACAAAGGAGACCGATTAAATTACAGAAAGGCTGATATTGAGAATCTCAAGAACTATTTTAAAACGTAAACTGGGAGGAGATGGAAAACTCATTAACGGTTCAAGAGAAATATAACTTATTTTTGGAAATATACAAAACTGGGGTCAGGAATATGTTCCGAAATATAGACCTAAAGAAGAAGGAAAGAAAGATTGGTTTAATGCAAGATGTGCTAGGGCAAAGGAGAAACGAGATGGAGCATGGAAAAGGTGGAGAAGAAACAGAAATCCAGAAAATAAGGAAAACTTCAAAACAGCAAGAAATGAATATGCTAAGGTGAGAAAGGAAGAAGAAAAGAACTATGAAAAGGACATTGTCGAAAAATGTAAGGAACAACCAAAATTGTTCTACAGATTCATAAATGGAAAAATAAGACAAAAAGAAACAATAGAAAGGTTAAAAGGAGAAAACGGAATGGTGGAAGACCCAAAAGTATGGCAGAACTGTTAAATAGTAAATTTCATGAGGTCTTTACTAAGGAATCCAAATTTGAAAGACCACAGGGTAATAGAGACTGTCTATATGAAAGAGATTAAAGTAACCAAGCTTGAAATAAAAAGTTGATGACGGAATTGGATGAGGAAAAGGCAATGGGACCGGATGAAGTCTCAGGCAGAATACTGAAAGAATGTAGGGAAGAACTAGCAAGTCCAATATACAACATCATAAAATGCTCAATAGAAAATGGAACAGTGCCAGTGGAGTGGAAAAGAGCTGAGGTGGTTCCCATATATAAGAGCGGAAGGAAGGAAGAACCTTTAAATTACAGACCGGTATCACTAACTAGTGTAATATGCAAGATGTGTGAAAAAGTAATAAAGAAGCAATGGATCGAGTTTCTTGAAGACAACAAAATATTATCAAATAGCCAATTTGGTTTTAGAAAAGGTCGGTCATGTGTGACAAATTTATTGAGTTTCTACTCTAGAATAGTTGATAAAGTACAAGAGAGAGAGGATGGGTTGACTGTATTTATTTAGATCTAAAAAAGGCTTTTGATAAAGTGCCACATGAAAGATTACTATGGAAGTTAGAGGAGAAGGGTGGCTTAAAAGGAAGCACATTGAGATGGATGAAGAATTACTTAATGGGAGAGAAATAAGGACGATAGTTAAAGATATGAAGTCCAAGTGGAGAACAGTAGACAGTGGAGTGCCACAGGGGTCAGTATTGGCACCAATACTTTTTCTCGTATATATAAATGACATGCCAGAGGAGTGAACAGCTACATAAATCTGTTTGCGGACGATGCGAAACTGTGCAGAGTCATTAAACAAAAGAGGATTGTGAAATACTACAGGAAGACTTAAACAAGATCTGGAAATGGAGCAAAAAATGGGAGATGGAATTCAATGTGGACAAAAGCCATGTCATGGAAATGGGAAAAAGTGAAAGACGACCAGTGGGAATCTATAAGATGGGAGATGGAGTAGAACTAGAAAAAGTAAAAAAGGAAAAGGACTTGGGAGTGACAATGGAAGAAAATAATCAACTGGTTAGCCATATTGATAGAATTTTCAGAGAGACGTATAATTTGCTAAGGAATATTGGAGTAGCATTTCACTATATGGACAAGGAAATGATGAAGAAATTGATAAGTACTAAAATAAGACCTAGATTGGAATATGCAGGAGTTGTGTGGACTCCCCATAAAAGAAACACATAAGAAAATTAGAGACTACAAAAATGGCTACAAGAATGGTTCCAGAATTTAAAGGGATGGCATATGAGGAGAGACTAAAGGCAATGGATCTACCAACCTTGGAGCAGAGAAGAGAGAGGATCTGATACAAGTTTATAAATTGATTAACGGAATGGATGAAGTGGATAATGAGAAACTGATCCTGAGAGAAGAATATGACTTTAGAAGCACAAGATCGCATAGTAAGAAACTAAGGAAGGGACGATGTCTGAGAGATGTTAAAAATTTAGTTTCCATAAAGATGTGTTGAGACTTGGAACAGTTTGAGTGAGGAAGTGGTATCAGCAAAGAGTGTACATAGTTTTAAAGAAAAATTGGATAAGTGTAGATATGGAGACGGGACCACACGAGCATAAAGCCCAGGCCCTGTAAAACTACAACTAGGTAAATACAACTAGGTAAATACACACGGGTGGAGATATTTGGGTGTGTTTCCTTTCACGTGTAGCCCCTGTTCACCTAGGGGTGAGTAGGTACGGGATGTAAATCGAGGAGTTGTGACCTTGTTGTCCCAGTGTGTGGTGTGTGCCTGGTCTCAGGCCTATCTGAAGATCGGAAACAATGAGCTCTGAGCTCGTTCTGTAGGGTAACGTCTGGCTGTCTCGTCAGAGACTGCAGCAGATCAAACAGTGAATTACACACACACACACACACACACACACACACACACACACACACACACACACACACACACACACACACACACACACACACCATGTCATGGAATTGCAAAAAAGTGAAAGATGACCACTGGGAATCTATAAGATGGGAGATGGAGTAGAACTAGAAAAAGGAAAAAAGGAAAAGGACTTGGGAGTGACGATGGAAGAAAACAATCAACCGATAAGCCATATTGATAGTATTTTCAGAGAGACATATAATTTGCTAAGGAATATTGGATTAGCATTTCACTATATGGACAAAGAAATGATGAAGAAGTACTAAAATAAGACCCAGATTAGAATATGCAGGAGTGGTGTGGACCCCCCCATAAAAAGAAACACAAAGAAATTGTAGAGACTTTTAAAAATGGCTACAAGACTGGTTCCAGAATTTAAAGGGATGACATATGAGGAGAAACTAAAAGCTATGGATCTACCATCCCTGGAACAGAGAAGAGAGAGAGGGGATCTGATACAAGTTTATAAATTGATTAACGGAATGGATCAAGTGGATAATGAGAAACTAATCCTGAAAGAAAATTATGATATTAGAAGCACAAGATCGCATAGTAAGAAACTGAGGAAGGGAAGATGTCTGAGAGATGTTAAAAAATATAGTTTCACACAAAGATTTGTTGAGACTTGGAACAGTTTGAGTGAGGAAGTGGTGTCAGCAACGAGTGTGCATAGTTTTAAAGAAAAATTGGATAAGTGCAGATATGGAGACGGGACCACACGAGCATAAAGCCCAGGCCCTGTAAAACTACAACTAGGTAAATACAACTAGGTAAATACACACACACACACACACACACACACGGTAGCTCAGTGGTTAGAGCGCTGGCTTCACAAGCCAGAGGACCAGGGTTTGATTCCCCGGCCTGGTGGAGATATTTGGGTGTGTCTCCTTTCACGTGTAGCCCCTGTTCACCTAGCAGTGAGTAGGTACGGGATGTAAATCGAGGAGTTGTGACCTTGTTGTCCTGGTGTGTGTTGTGTGTGTGGTCTCAGGCCTATCCGAAGATCGGAAAAAATGAGCTCAGAGCTCGTTCTGTAGGGTAATGTCTGGCTGTGTCGTCAGAGACTGCAGCAGATCAAACAGTGAAACACACACAGAGAGAGAGAGAGAGAGAGAGAGAGAGAGAGAGAGAGAGGTGCTAATCTCTACTGCCTGCATCTCCTTTCCTTCTCCGCTTGTCACTCTTCCTCTTGAGATTTTAGAGAGAGAGCAGGTGAGGACAGGGTAGCAGGTCATGGTCACAATCCAATTAGGGCTCGTTTTATGGAAAAGGTTGGTAGACGTGTGTCCAACCGTGTAGAGGAAAACAAAATAAAAAAAAATTGTCAATTAATTTTGATTGATTCCCCTAAACTTTTTGCGATGAGGGTTTGGAAGGAGCCATCAGCAGCGTTTTGGCAATCTCCCGATTTTGTGACTGAACTGGACACTCTGAGTCGTATTAGTGTGTTGAAGTGAGATAATGATACTGTGAAGTAATTATTACTCATCTTGTCCAGCTTTTTACTGTTGACTCTCATTAACATGAACTAATAGGGGGAAAGGTTGGTCAGAGAGATGTGAGTATCCGACTTATATGAATTTCAACCCCCTTCAAAAAAAAAAAAAAAAAAAAGACAGGCAGGTCAACTCAGAATTTAGGGTTGGCGGTGCAGTCCCTAAATTACCAGATGGTGTAGTTTATATTTTTTTATAATAAAATATCCTTTCCATCAGGAAGCCATTTTTAAATGGCTCGTGTGGGTGCATCATAACATGACTCACGTCCTGAAAAATTATGTATTACTTAATGTTTGTGTCTATTAACCCGCTAAGACCGATGGCTGCAAAATTCGCACCCTCCCATTACCGCAATTATCATAAAAAAATCAACTCATATAAATTACTCTGGAAAAAAATCTGCTGTTAGTAGACATGACAATGCATCATCCTACAAGTTTTTATTGCTCTACTCACTATGGTTGTCTCAGAATAATAACCGATAATTGGAGAAGATTGTGGTAGCGGCAACTCGGGGGAGGTGCTTTTATGTGTATTCTTACATAATGTAAGGCACTGCTCATGGTTTCATGTGTTTTCACATGTTTTTCATGTTTTCACTCATATTGGCTGATTATAGTTACGTATGTTTTTATCAAGCGTGGGTGACGATGTTGTCACAATAGCGGGTCGGGATCTACCTCCAACCTGTGCACTTTCCGTCTTGTCCCGCCTTGTCTATCACTTTTATCACTAAACTTTAGCTTCCTCTTAGCACCAGTAGCCATAGTTGTAAATAATAGTTCCTTAAATAAGTAAATACGTAAATCGTAAATAATTATCACCGCGACACGCTCACGCACCTCACAGAAATTTGCGGAGACTAGCTGGCTAGGCGGTGTGCTTCCTGGGAGCCGACAGTACTACCATAGGCCTACGTCATGACCAAATATAGCAGCACTACCAATGCTAGCGCGGTTTTTATTAGCGCTCAAAGTAGCTGCCCCATTTAAGGACTGTCGGAAGTGTGCAATGCAGCCCTATTTAAGGCCTGTCGGACTTTACGGGTTAAAAAAAATTACATGAATATTTTTTCTCTTGGTAAATTTCAACCTTTGGTGTGTGTGTGTCTCACTCAGTGACTTGGTTCATGGCCAGGCATCTAGAGTCATGTGTCATTTAGCTTTACATTTTGAGAAATAACTCCTTACAGGAATAAATTGACTAGAATTAGAATCAGAAACTTCATGAAGAGAAAATGACAAGAAATAAATGTATAATGGGGAGTTATCAGAACTAATCCACCAGATGTCGCTGCTGCTACATGTCCCTTGCTGACATGAGCTAAATTATTGTTATATTAAATTCCAGACGCATACGGATGCATTGAACATTGATTATGTTGATACTGTTGATATCATGTATCTACTTTGAAATATCCTGTATGGATAATTTTGAGAGAAGATAGTCAAAACGGAAATATTTCTTGTGATTATCTTGGAATACTGCTATCAATATCTTAAATACAGCATACTAAAATTCTAAAATCTATTGATTTGGAAAATGAAAAAGGTAAAATCTTTGACTGTACTGTATAGTGTGATCCAGCTTACTCAGTAACATCATGATATATGGGTATAGTTATTTTTGTGGGAATTTTAGCAATGCTTTCATCAAGATCAAGAAGTGGCAAAACAATCGAGCAAAGACTGAGCATATCACTGGACAGCTGTAGAGAGATGAGAGAGAAATTTTTAAGCCTTCCTCCTCCTCATGGCGTAGTGGCATGGACGTTACAGCAGGAATTAACTATTTGTCCAACAATGTGTTTGTTAAACAGGTGGCCAGCCCAGGTTGGATTAGACAGTAACACTCTTGCCAGGATGCACGAGTTGTCTATTCTTAATTAGGATTGTTGTTTCCATATACAGTAATCGTCCGCGTATCCGGATCGCCATTATCCGGAATTCACTACTATCCGGAGTTGCCCCCAAACGTATTCAAACCTACCATGCGAGCGATCCCTCGATCCTGCTAGGTGGCAGCATTTACTCCCATGCCCTCCCGGAGCTGGATCCAAGAAACTTTAACAACGTCAGAGCAATCTCCTGCCACGAAATGGCATCCATGAACGCTTGGAGGGATGGTAACGAGGTTGCTATTAGGTTGTTGGGAACACCACCTCTCGAGATGATGTTATTGTCTTATAAATACATTTATATTAACAAAACAACATTTTTATTACCCTTTTGCAAACCTTGCCCCCAAGAAAAGATTGTTTTGTAATGCATAAAGTAAAATGTTACATGGAATACCAAAAATAAAGCAGAGATGAGATTGGTCGCAGACGTGGCGGGGGCAGTGACTTGGCCGCTTCTTCTTCTTGTGACCCTTTTAGCTTACATGACGCTTTCACCATGATATTTATGTTTCCACTCGTTTATTGCCTGCTATAATGGATACCATGTCCCTGTGTTCATATACGATCATGCCATGAGGATCAACTTGACTCCGTGGCACCTAGTGATAGTGAATTACTATTGAAATACCGCTTCCCTCGGCATGAATTACTTGCTTTGGAACTTCATTTAGCAGAAGAGGACTCAGCGACTCAGTGGGGTATGCAATTCTCACTCATACCCAGATTTTGCTTTACTTATATACTGACTATATGTACACCAAAGCAAACTATTGTTATACAGTAAAACCTCAGCTCACGACCATAATTCGTTCCTAAATCCTATTCGTCACCCGATTTGTTCATCCCCTGAATCAATTTTTTCCATAAGAATGTATTGAAATACCATTAATCCGTTCCAGACCCCCCAAAAATTCATACTTTTGTCCATAAAACCCATTCAAATTAGACCTTTAATGTATGCATGACATGAACGAAATAATTATAGACAGCCTAAATTGTTTTACTTACCTAAATGCTATCAAAATGATAATAAAATGAATAAAAAAGAAAAGGTTATTTACTTGAGAGACTGGACGTTGATGGCGTGATGGAATGGAGGAGAGGAGGATGGGGAGGAAGACAGACAAGATCTGAGAAGACAGTCATGAGAGAGGACTTTGGATGTGCGCAGTGTGCCAGAGCTGCACAACAGCTGTGTAGCGTCACAAGTCAGTGCTGCTATGCCCAGGAAAAACAGGAGAAAATCGTGGTGGCACGGAGATTATGTTATGTAATATTTTTCGTATGTTCCTGTTTCTATTTTCTTTTGTGCTTATGTTTTGTTTTGTTGTGTGATAGACGGGTTGGCTCTCACACAAACGGCTCGCCTGCCGGCGAGCCATTTAACCGCGTTCGTCCCCCGAAATATCGTTCGTCCCCGATATATTAACAAATTTTTTGGTAGTCTTCCGAATTGTTCGTCCTTAGAGACATTCGTCAAGCGAGGTTTTACTGTATATATAAATAGATGGGTTTTCAATGCTGCCTATACCAACCCATTCTAACCCACCCTAATCTTAATGTTTCCATTTCTTAGAAATGTAGAACAAATGAATAAAACAAATTCCAGCAGTTAGGTCAAGAAATAGGTTAATGCCCATATAAAACATACTGGACATGTAAGTCACTAATGTTCGAAAAAAGCAAACGGAAAGATTTTTTTTTTTTCATGCAAAGCAATGTCCAAATCATTAAATAAATTTCACATGCAATATGGTCAAGATAAAACAATAAGCAAACAGGTCACTGTGTTTGCTACCATTGGCAAACATTCAAACAATATTTCTCTTTTTTTTTTATCTTGATTTCGGTTTACTGCCTGCCTGAAATCACACCCCGACAGTACACCTCCTCTACCAGTGTTAAAGCCTCAATGTCGGTGACTCCTTGTGTCCTTGTTTTATTATGGGGTTCACTAGTCATGAGGAAAGCACTGTGAGGACTGCTGACTGTGTTGAGTAATAGCTGTGGGCATGTGATGCTGTATCAGTGTTTGTGAACAATACCATAAGATTTCTTCAGCCCTACAGTAGGGATAACATAAAGCCACATTATGATTGGCTGCCTGTCCTCATGATGACACGGTAGTGACGTATCAGCTCTGGCAGCCAATGAGGACTCATAGGCAGGCTACCAACCTCCAACTGCCAACAACAACAAATCTTTGTGGATGCTATTTGAAGAGGGTTGCTATGAGAGCAGGAGGTTGGTATGGAGGTTATTCATACCAACATAGACACAAGAACCTGCTTCTTGGATCCGGCCTGCTTTCACTCCCCAACAACTCGAGTAATGACGACGCTATTCAGCGAGTTTGTAGCGTTTTTTGTCATTCCAGCATGGCAGGAGTGTACGTACGTCCCACCACCACTAGCACTTTTTCCATCTTTTTAGACAATTTCCATCGTTTTTAATTGTTTTGTTTACTCTTTCCACTCTCAAGTCAGATGAAATGCACCATTATCCTCTAGTGTCAATTTTTCGTCAAATTAAGATCTATGGTTTCTAATCAGAACTTTAATTATAAAATTTAATTTCTTGTTAATTGGAATGATGCTATAATCTCAAATTAATAGAATCTTGATAGGTAGATGTAAATATATATATATATATATATATATATATATATATATATATATATATATATATATATATATATATATATATATATATATATATATATATATATATATATATATATATATATATATATATATATATATATATATATATACAGGCACCATCTGAGTTACGACCTTAATCGGGTACGACCGACCAGTCGTAAGTTGAAACGGTTGTAAATCGGATATATGTATGCACTCAAAATATATGTACAGTAAGCCCCCAAATTTAGCGAAATCCAGCTTAGCGAAACCCTTATTTAGCGACTGCCTGGAAAAAGGCCAAGCCCTCAAGTTTGGCGATTTTCTCTCATATTTAGCGAATGTACCGCACTACACTGTCCCGTCTCCTGCTCGCTCTGAGCCAATCGCGTGTCTGTTTGGCCGTGACGTCAGCCCCACAGTGCCTCCGGCATTCCCGCTCGACATTAGCTATTGTGTGTGTTAATCCAGCGTGTGAACTCATTTTTTGTGGTCCCATCCTCGCTGTTTAGCGAGTTTCGCTATCACCATGGCCTCCACTAGTGGTTCGGGGAATGCTGATTCTCATGAAGGTGGCGATGTTGCTGATAAGAAAGCTATGCAGAAGCATGATTATAGGAAAGGTAAATAGCACAAGACCTATTCAATGGCTGACAAGGAGTAAATTGTTGCACACCCCTGTTTCACATGACTAAGAGAGAGGTGGACTTTCTTTTTCCCTGACACAGAATATATAAGAACCCCCTAAAACTTTCTCATAGTGGAGGAAGAGGAGGTAGGGTTCATAGAAAATGGGAAGCCCTCATACCCCCCCTTTCTCCACCCACCCCCACTACCTGCTCAGCAACCACTCCATTGCTTTTTCTGCGTCCGTGAGAACTGGACCTCTGACTCTAGCGCTCCTGCTAACTGGCTTTTGGTGCAGCATGTGTACTTTGGGCAGTCATGGACTGGCTGTGGATCCTTCCCTCCCCCAGCGTACACGCAGGACTTGCAAGGGCAAGGATTGCAACAGGCAGATAAGTTGTGCTTCTCTGGACCCCCACAATCTCTGTGTGAAGTGTAGGGGCCATGTTTATGCTCTGGACAACAGGTGTGCGGAGTGTCAGACGTGGGACAGCGAGATGCTGCTAAAGGCTTACAAACACCAACGTCAACTGGAGGCTAAATCGCAAGTCTTACAGCAAGAAGCATTCTTCTGCATTACACTCGTTATGCTCTTCCCCCGGGTTTGTGGATTCTGAGGTAGGAGGTGAAGTTCTAGATGATTCTGTGGTTTCGTCACCTTCCAGCATGGACTCAAGGCCGTCAGCCTCTCAGGTAGAGCCTCCTGCCCAGGATTTCCATACACAGATGTCTCATATGCTGAATATGATGTCTCAGTTCACTAACTTTCTTGGTATGGCTGGTGTTAACAAGCCTACCACCCTCAGAGAGGTTGTTAAAGAGGTAGTTGAGGAGGCAGTTCCTAACTATCTTTCGGTTGCAGCTCCCCCACTGGTGACTGTGGTCATGTCCGGCGACAGAGAGCTCACGCTGGTGAGACAAGTTGGGTCAATCGGTGAGGGACGGTCGCCAGTGGGTTATACAGGACTTCCCCATTCCCTTAGTGCTGAATGCTTAGGGTTTCAGGGTTCAGGTAGCTACCATGACGGTGTTCCTGTACAGGTTACAACTGACATCTCACTGGGTGGTAAGTTTTGTGCGAACGACAGCCGTCTGGGAGATGATATCGCATCTTCTCCTGTCAAGAAAACCAAGAGAGTGGCTAAGGATCTTACAGGACGAATTAAGCGCTCATGAGCTGAGTGCTCATCTAGTGACAGAGGTGTCGTTGCGAGTCTGGTCCATGTTACCACGCAACCTCACCCGTCCCGTTGAGACGGCGGACAGACTTCAGCCACACCACCAGCACGGGAGAGATCAGCTGAGGTGGCGGTGGTCCAAGTTCCCCATGCTCCTCACTGTTCGGTAGACGGGCAAGCTTCGGCCGACTGTTGTATGGGTTCTTGCCATAACGTACGATCAGTGCCCACCCATTCCACCCTTCCAGCCTTGGAGGAAGGAAACTGGGCTGCCCAGAGTTCAGTGGCTCCGTGGCATCCCAACGTAGGTGAGTCGGTGCGCCTTCACCCTCCTGCCAGTCGCTTGGATGATGATCCAGACCCCTTGCATCAGACTTGTGACCCTCGGCACGCCACCCATGAAGACTTATACCAAACATCTGAAGAGGAGGAACAACACATGGTGAGTGAGCCCTCAGACTTCTTAAAGCTGGCAAACTTTATCTATGACCAGTTTGGTGAGGCCAAAGGTGTTTGTGAGACACGACATGACTGCGCACCTGAGCTGGGACAAGAAGACTTGGTGTTACCGCAAGAGAGAGACACCTTCATACCCTTTTGCTGGTTGCGCCCCTTGACAAATTCAGCCCGCCTCGTGGATCAATGGATTGCTGATCGCTTGCGCGATGGCAACACAGCCGCCCTACCTTATACACAAAGGCCAAAGAGAAAGTGGTATGTGGTCAGTGATGATGACTCAAAGGGAAATGGTGCTGTGGTTAACCCTTCCCTCGCTCACTTCCTGCCCAGAAATGCGTCAGATATCCGCCCTAACATGTCTGCCACCGACTTACTCCACTTAGAGGAAGCAGTATGTGGCATAAGAGAAGTTCAGAACTTCCAGTTCTGGATGTTTGGGACAGTCTCAAGACTGGTTAAACTGGGAGATTCTGTACCTAATGATGGCACAAGCAGTCTCTAGCATGCAACAGGCTATGCAGACTGCTTCGAAAGAGACCACTACAGTTTTGGCTTACCTATTGACCTTCAGGAGACAAGCTGTGTTGAGGAATCTCCCCTCTTCATTCTCCATTTCGGATAAACGTATCCTCATGCAGTCACCAGTGGACTCGGCTTTCCTGTTTGAGGAGGACAAGGTGACCCAGGCTAGGAAGAATGCTGATGCCTTCTCTACCAAATCCTTTCACGAAGTTGCTGCTGCAGCACTCAAGAAGAGGCCTCAGCAGGTTGAGTCACCCCTGGTCAGACCTCCGGCGACTAAACCCTCTACGTCTGGGTACAGGCAACCACGAAGGCATGCCTATCCTTTTAAGAAGCCAGAACGTCCTGTCTTGTCTTCTCATCCACACAAGAACCGTAATTCTTCGGCCCAAGGCAAGAAGGGTTTTCGAAAGTAGGAGCCTCTTCCCTTGACCTCTCAGGTAGCGGCATGCCTTTCACAGAGTTGGGAAAAATGGCAAGAGAAGGGAGCCAAACCATGGGTAGTGGATGTCCTCAGAGATGGTTACCACATCCCCTTTGTCAGTCAACCTCTGCTTTCAAGGTTCCCAATACAATTTGGGAGTTATTCTCCCAACTCGGTGAAAGGCAAGGCTTTAGAACAAGAGATACGATCCCTTATGCAAAAAGGGGTGATAGAACAGGCAACCACTGGCCTAGGGTTCTACAGCAGAGTCTTCGTGGTGCCCAAACTTACAGGCAGGTTTTGCCCCATTATTGATCTCTCCACCCTCAACCAGTACATCTGCAAAACAAGATTCCGGATGGAGACAAATGCATCGGTGATGTCGGCCATCCGAAAGGAGGACTGGATGCTGTCAGTTGACCTGCGGGATGCCTACCTCCAGATTCCCATCCATCAGGGCAGCAGGAAATACCTTCGATTCACCTGGCGGGGGGCAAGTTTTTCAGTTCAGAACTCTCTGCTTCGGACTGTTGACGGCACCTCAGGTCTTCACGAGAGTGATGGCTCTGGTTTTAGCGGATTTACGCCAACAAGGGATTTGTTTGATCCGCTACATGGACGACTGGTTACTTCTCTCCACCACCAGTCAGGGAGCAATGAGGTCAAGGGAGACGCTCCTAGATTTGTGCGACACTCTCAATATCTGGATAAATTGGGAGAAGTCAGATCTCAAACCCAAACAGGTCATAACCTCTTTAGGAATTGACATTCATTCAACGATTTTGAAGGTTTTCCCAGCACAAAGACGGATTCTCAATTTGCTGGAGTCTATATGAGGTTTCAAGACTCAGCCACAACCCTCAGCACAAGCATGGCTAGTACTTCTTGGCCACCTCTCGTTGCTATCACACCTAGTTCCAGGAGGACAACGCAGGATAAGGAGCCTCCAGTTTCAGCTCGCCAATCATTGGGACAGGAGGGACAGCAGCTCCCATCAGGTACCTACATCTCGGGAGGTTCTAGACGACCTTCAGTGGTGGTCAGACCCTGTGAACTTGCTTCAAGGTCAGTCACTGGAGGTGCGGAACCCGGAACTACTTCTGTTCACGGATGCTTCATTAGAAGGCTGGGGAGCATCTATTCTGGACGACGAGGCATGTGGCGTTTGGTCACCCCCCGAACAACAAGAGCACATAACTCTCCTGGAGCTGAGAGCGATACGTTTTGGGCTTCAGGCATTCGAGGATGTATTGCGAAGACGAATGGTAGCAGTCCTGTCAGACAACACCACAGCTGCGTCGTACGTCAAGAAAGCAGGAGGGACACGGTCAGCCAAGCTCAACCACGAAGCCCAACTGACCTTGCAGTGGGTGGAGGACAATGCAGTGACCCTTTTTACTCAGTTCATGAGAGGGGAGAACAACGTGGTAGTGCACTGCCTCAGCAGGAGGAACCAGGTCATTTTCACAGAGTGGATGTTGCATCAGCAGGTGTGTGACAACCTGTGGAGACTGGGGTTGTCCGATGGTGGACCTGTTCGCCACACGGATGAATTACAGGCTAGCCAATTACGTCTCACCATTTCCTGATCCAATGGCGATAGCAACGGATGCCTTTCTCTTTCCTTGGGAACACAAGGAACTGTATGTGTTTCCCTCTTTCCATGTCATCAGGAAGGTGATAAACAAGCTCCGCAGTTCAGAGAGAGTCAAGCTTACACTAGTGGCCCCGTTCTGGCCTCAGAGGGAATGGTTTACGGATCTAGTGGAACTCTCCATCGACACGCCAAGGAAGCTCCTCATCAGGAAGGACCTGCTACGTCCACTTCACTTCCACAGGTTTCACCACGATCTCCACGTGCTGCAGCTAGTAGGGTGGAGACTATCGAGCGACTTCTCCGGTACAGATGATATTCCAGGAGAGTGGCGAAGGCAGTGGCAAAGGCTAGACAACCTTCCACTTCTTTGAATTACCAACATAAGTGGAAGAGGTTTCGGCAATGGTGTCACAACACGGGCGGTTCAGTCTCCTGCCCCTCCAGCTAGAAGCTCGCAGACTTTCTCCTGTACTTACACGAGTCTTGTCACCTTTCTGTCTCAGATATTAAAGGCTATAAAGCCATGCTGAACAGTGTTTTCTCCCTAAAGGGCTTCAACCTAACAGAGGAACCAGTTTTGAAGAACCTTATTAAATCCTTTGAAACACAAATTCCAAAAAGGGTAGTAAGACCGCCACCATGGAACCTGGATGTAGTTCTAAAGGCACTGTTGCTGGCTCCCTTCGAACCTCTCAGAGCCTCTTCATTTAGAGATCTTACGAAGAAGACTTTTCCTTGTCTCGCTAGCATCGGCTAAGAGGGTCGGTGAGTTACAAGCCTTGTCATACAAGCTTACTTAGCAAGGCAAAGACATCATCCTGTCTTATCTTCCACAATTTGTCGCAAAGACAGAAACATCCAGCAATCCTCTTCCTAGGGAATTCAGGATAAAGAATTTGGCAGTGGCCATGTGCCCTGATGATGAAGAACGCCTTCTGTGCCCAGTTCGGGCTCTGCTTATCTTTAGGGAAAGGATGGGGAATGTGGCAAGAAGACCTAGAAACCTCTTTGTCTCTCCTGCAGACAAATCCAAACCACTTTCAAAGAATGCTTTAGCCTATCTCCTGAGAGAAACTATTCTGCAGGCCCACCGCTCACTGCCCGAGAACCTACTGATGCCTCTGAGAGTGAGAGTACATGATATTCGAGGGATTGCCACCTCCCTTAATTTATGGAGGAATAAATCAGTGGAGGCTGTTCTCAATGCAGCTTCCTGGAGGACACCTTCTGTCTTTGCAAAACATTATCTTCACGACGTCGAGCTTTCAGATGGGGACACCTTTTCTCTCGGCCCGATAGTCGCAGCAAGTGGCATTGTGACATGAGCACTATCTTAAGGCGGCATGCTATGCCTCGCTATGCTTCACCAGAGCTTTGTGGGGGAGAGCACACTGCCTTAGCCTTGTCTTGCTCCTCTTCTTTTGCTCCAAGTCTGGATGTAAGTACTGAAGCAATTGTTATTTTATTTTATTTATTTATTTTTTTGGGGGGGTCTCGGTTATACATGCACCCACCACCTTTTAATGTGGGAATCTTCCTATAGTCTGACTCAAATATGAAGGCCGCTGAGGGGGGAGACCTAACGGGGATTCCCCGGCTGCGGCGTCGCCAAGCATCGTAGCACATGTTTCGATCTCAATATTAACTTTTACATCTTAATGAACCGTCATAAAAGTGTATTCTTCTAAATTTCTAATAAGGATGTATAGAGAGCTTTGAATATTGTTTTAGTGTAATGAAGACAATGATTTTGTATAGATACCACAAAATGTAGCACCACTGCTCTCCAGCGTTGCTACTTTTCAAGGTTGGACATGGGTGAGGTCAACCTCCCTGACCGCTGATAATCCCCAGGTCAAATCGAGTCACTCCTTCCCTCCCTGTCGCTCAGGATGGAAGGTGAATATCTCGTCCGCGCTACTCGCCATCGCAACCTTCATAGTCAAGAGAAATTAATTATTTACAGCGTCAACAAGTTCTGCTTAGAGGATTCTTTTATTATCAATGTGGAGGACATTTATGACGAAGAACTGTCTGATTAAATAGCTGAGAGAGGATTATGCCTACAGGGTAAAACCTCTATAAAAAAAAACGCACCTTAACTCTTACCTCATGGGTGGTGTGGAAAAAGAGTAAAAATAAAACAACAAAAAAGATGCATGTCTACTTGTCTATTTTAGATAGAGAGAGAGAGAGAGAGAGAGAGAGAGAGAGAGAGAGTGTATGTGTGTGTGTGTGTGTGCGTCACAGGAGAACCAATACGTAAACTGTTGAAAGACTCGCGCAAGCAGGATTACACACACAAAACACACACACGTGCATGAGAGAACTATATAGTAATAAGAAACAGGAGGAGAGAGAGAGAGAGAGAGAGAGAGAGAGAGAGAGAGAGATGGGTGTTTCTCCACACATCAGTGTTAATCCTGTAATTTGGGCTGCGACGTTTGGCGGCCCCGCAACCGGGGAATCCTCGATAGGTCTCCCCCTTCAGCGGCCTTCATATTTGTGTCGGACTATAGTCATGTGAAACGGGTGTGCAACAAATTATTTTTCAAGTATAGAAAATATTTTTGCACACTTACCTGTTTCACATGACACATACATATCCATCCTCCTCCCCTCTGCATGTTCCGTACGCAAAAAGCAATGGAGTGGTTGCTGAGCAGGTAGTGGGGGTAGGTGGAGGAAGGGGGGGTATGAGGGCTCCCCATTTTCTATGAACCCTACCTCCTCTTCCTCCACTATGAGGAAGTTTTAGGGGGTTCTTATATATTCTGCGTCAGGGAAAGAGAGAGCCCACCTCTCTCCTAGTCATGTGAAACAGGTAAGTGTGCAAAAATATTTTTTATACTTGAAAAATAATTTTTAAACATGATAAAAGCTGGAGCAAGAACCTGTGATATTGTTAAGGCCTTAGGGGTTCCTGAGTCTCCTGTCCCTCCTTCCTCTGATGTTACACAGTTGTTTATGAGTGGAGGCGGCGTCTCTACCGACGTCCACCTTCCCACAGCTGTTGGGGAGGGGAGGCAGCCCCCCCCCACCAATGTAGATTTGGAGAATTCCCTTGTTCGGCAGGAGGTTTGTATTCTACAACCTGCCATTCCTTCCTGCACCCCCAAAAGGATACTGAAGGACCTGAAGGGGAAGGTGAAACACTTTCGCACTGCTGCTATGGGGGATGACTTGTAAGTTATGCTCTCCACGACACACTCCTCCCTCCCACGGCCGACAGTAGCCGAGTCAGGCTGCTGCCACAATAATAAGGCCCGTTCTGTCTCGCAACCTAATGTCGCCCTCACATCCTGTGCTGAAGTTCACCACAAGGTTGAATCAGCTTATATACAGGTTGGGGGCAACGCTGGTGGCTCCTGCATGCTATCTCGAAGCGCTGATCCCCAGCTGTTGCCACCTACTTCTGGCAGTCGGTCCCGCACAGTGCACACCAAGTCCAGCGGCAGGGGACAAGTATAAACTTTTACTTCTCTCGTTCACCCTCTTGTCGTCTCACCTTCGGCCCACCACGCAGAACGGCGGGAACTTGACAATTCCCCCCACCTGATTCGTCCTCACCATGACGACTTACACTTGTCTCTGCGTTCTCCTTCCCAAGCTGGCACTGCTCCAGCCATAGGACTTGCTTAAAGACTGAAGTGCCCTCCCCTTCTGCCAGCCACACGGGAGATGTGCACGGCAACACTTACCGGACATTTTCGCCTTCACTTCCTGGTGGACATCGAGAGGATGAAACAACCACTGATGAGGAATCTGCCTTTCTCAAACTGACACACTTTGTGTTTAACCAGTTTCCAGACTTCATGGGCTTTACCCCCACCTTCCAGGACAAACCCTTGGGTCCCGGTCAGGAGGAATTTGTGGCTAGGAAGAAGAGGAGTCCTCTCCGCCCCTTTCGTTGGTCTGGCCCTATGAGGCAGTCCACTGAGTCCATCAACCACATACTTTCAGAACGGATTTCAGCTGGTCGCTCTTCTGCTCTTCCCTTCACTCTACCAGAGAAATCATTGTACAGGGCTGACGAGGACACTCTGCACTGCAATACTACTACAGTGAATTCGTCCCTTGCTCGCCTTTTAATGAGAAACCCTTCAGATGTTCGCTCTTCCATCTCCAGCAAGGATTTAGCACAATTGGAGGAAGCCCTTCGATATCTACGTTCAATCCAGAATTTTCAGTTCTGGATTTTTGGTGCAGTTTCTAGACTATTGAAGCTGAGTGACTCTGCACCAGATAGGGACCTCCTCATGAACCAAGCGATCTACAGCATGCAATTGGCGATGCAAAGAGCAGCCCAAGTTTCTACCACAACACTTTCCAACATTCTAATGATTCGAAAGGCAGTCTCTCCTGGACTCCTTACCTGCATCCATCTCCTCTACTGACAAACTGGATCTGATGCTGTCTCCTTTGGACGCCCCCACCCTTTTTGTTGAGGAGAAAGTTGATCAAGTCCGTAGACAATCGGACCTTTTCTCAATCAGGAAGCTACAAGAAGCGACAGTCGCCGCCCTTAACAGGAAGCCTCCTTCCACCCCTTCTTCGTCATCTTCATCTTGGCCCTATTCCAAGCCCTCTACTTTGGGTCTCAAATGCCCTCAACCCTAAGCCAATACCCAACCTTTCAAGAAGACTAGCTTCTCCTGACTTCCGCCGAAAAGTTGTCGTTCTTCCGCCCCTTCCAAGGAGGTTTTTCGGAAGTAGGACCCACTTGCCTCGACCATACCTGTAGCTGGTTCCCTTGCTCACAGTTGGAAAGTATGGCAAAGGGAGGGAGCAGACTTGTGGGTAGTCAACGTCCTTCGGCATGGCTACCACATTCCCTTCTCCCGTCGTCCACCGATTTCAGCCTTCCCGAGGGTCTTTGAAAGCTATGCTCCTGACTCCAGGAAGGGGAGAGTGCTACAGGAAGAACTTCACACCCTCCTTCAGAAAGGGTGTGTGGAGCCAGCACCACACGATCCAGGCTTCTACAGCAGGATGTTTGTAGTTCCAAAAGCTACAGGGGGCTTCCACCCAGTCATCGACTTGTCGACACTGAACCGCTTCATCTTCACGACACCATTTCGGATGGAAACCAACACTTCCGTCATGATGGCCATCCAGCAAGGAGATTGGATGATGTCTCTGGATTTGAAGGAAGCCTACTTTCAGATCCCTGTCCACCCAGACAGCAGACGGTTCCTTTGGTTTGTGTGGGGACAACAACCATTCCAATTCAAGGTTCTTTGTTTCGGCTTGTCCATGGCCCCTCAGGTCTTCACCAGAGTTATGGCTCTTTCTGCAATGGTTCTACACAGAAAGGGCATTCGCCTGCTGCACTACCTGGACGACTGGCTAGTGCTAGCCTCCTCCAAAGAAGAAGCCTTAAGGTCAAGGCGGACACTTTTGACTTTCTGTACTTCCCTCAACATCATCGTCAACTGGGAGAAGTCCGACCTTACACTCAAGAACCCTAGTGGCATTCCCCTCACAGAGGAGGATAGACAACCTTTTAAACCTCATAGAGGACTTTCTTTCCCAAGAAGCTCTCCCAGCACAGGACTGGCTCACCCTCCTGGGCCACCTTTCATCTCTCATCCATCGGGTACCAGGGTCGAAGGAGAATGAGAAGTCTTCAGTTCCAGCTCTCGGGCCACTGGGACAGACACCATTACTGTACTAAATTTCCAGTTCACATCCCCCAGGAAGTTCGGCAGAACCTCCAGTGGTGGTCAACCCCCTCCAATCTTCTATGGGGCCAGTCCTTACGGACTCCCAACCCAGATCTTCTCCTATACACAGATGCTTCTTTGGAGGGTTGGGGAGCCTCTCTTTTTGACGTAGAACACAGTGGCCCATGGTCAGGAAGGGACCTTCAGGAACACATCTCCCTCTTAGAATTAAGGGCTGTCAGACTGGAGCTTCAGATCTTCGAGTCACACCTACAAGGGAAGACTGTAGCCGTGATGTCAGACAATACCATGGCAATGGCCTACTTACAGAAGGCAGGCGGCACGAGATCGACCACCCTCAACCGAGAGGCCCTGCAGACCCTCCAGTGGATAGAGGACAATTCGGTTACTACACTGACTCGATTTGTTTGAGGCCAGAACAATGTTCTAGCGGACGGCCTCAGCAGAAAGAACTAAGTGTTGCCAACAGAATGGACGTTGCACCACCAGGTTTGTGCCGACCTGTGGAACTTTGGGGCTACCCTCTCCTAGACCTGTTTGCCACACGACTGAACAGCAGACTGCCCAACTTTGTCTCCCCCTTCCCAGATCCAACAGCGGTGGCGACAGATGCCTTCCTTTTTCCCTGGGATCACAAGGAGATGTATGCATTTCCACCATTCGCCATCATGAGAAAGGTCATCAGCAAGCTCCGTTCATCAAAGGGAACCAAGCTGACATTGATCGCCCTTTTCTGGCCTCAAAGGGAATGGTTCCCAGATCTGGTGGGTATGGCAATAGCGTCTTCACGCAGATTACCGTTCAGGAAGGACCTCCTACGACAACCACACTTCCATCGGTTTCACCTCAATCTCCACGCACTACAGTTAGTAGGGTGGAGACTGTCAAGCGACTTCTCTGATTTCGGGGGTATTCCCGAGGAGTCTTGCAAGCAGTGGCGGAGTCTAGAAGGGATTCCATGACTCTGAACTATCAATCCAAGTGGAAGAAATATCGACAGTGGTGTTTGGACACAGGCCATTCAGTGTCACGCCCTTCCAGTCAGAAGTTCGCGGATTTCATTCTTTTTCTCCACCAGTCTTGTTAGCTTTCGGCTTCTGCCATTAAAGGCTATAGGGCAATGCTTAATAGTGTCTTCGCCCTTAAAGGCTTTGACCTCTTGCAGGACCTAGTACTTCGCAATCTGGTCAGATCAGTTGAGAGACAGGCACCCAGCCGGTCAGTGAGACCTCCTTCATGGAATCTGGACGTCGTTTTGAGGGCACTCTCTTGACCACCTTTTGAACCAATGAATTTTGCCTCCTTTAGGAACCACACAAAGAAGACACTCTTCCTTGTCTCCCAAGCCACCGCCAAAAGGGTTAGCGAACTACAAGCTCTGTCCAGGAGAGTTGCCTCGCAAGGTGAGGACCTTATCATCTATGTGCCAGAATTCCTTGCAAAGACAGAGAGAGCTTTTAACCGTCTCCCTAGAGAGTTTCGGTTGAAAAGTCTCACACCCTTGGTGGCTCCCGATGATCAAGAACGTCTCCTCTGTCCAGTACGAGTCCTTACATACATGCTGGAGAGGTCAAAAAACTTCTCACACAAACCCAGAAACTTGTTCATCTCACCATCAAATACTGCCAAGCCTTTTTCTAAGAATGCCTTGTTGTTTCTTCTCAAAGAAATCATCCTCCAGGCTCATGAGTCCTTTCCAGAGGAACTTCAGCAACCACTAAAACTAAGGGCTCATGACATTCGTGGAATTGCAACCTTGCTCAACCTCTCCCAGAACCATTAATTTACGGCCATCCTGGAAGCAGCCTCCTGGAAGACTCCTTTGGTCTTCGCCAACCATTACCTGAATGACTTGGAGAGAATAGATGGGGATACCTATTCTCTGGGTTCTATTGTGGCAGCTGGTGACATTGTGAGTTAGCCCAGTCACAGGCCCTGCCCTCCTGCCTTGTGACAACTTCAGCATCACCTACGTTCCTGGAAGACCGGGTGAGATTGCTATCGTGCCCCTCTCCTGAGACATGTGGCAGGGTTGGCAACATTGTGCTCTAACCTTGCTCCCAACCTTCCAACCTCAAGGTGTCTACTCCGGTGCCCAAAACCGGTCCCACACCTCACCCACTGATGGATCTTACGGGGTTAGTTGTAGGAGTTTTCTCTTCTATACTGTTCTCCTTGATTCTCAGGTGATGCCACTCCTCTGTCTTAGAGCACCCCCTTCACTTAATGTGGGATTCCATTATATTCCTATGTTATGTGAAACAGGGTAGCGATAAACAATTTTTTCATACTTAAAAAAATGGTTTCGCTACTTACCTGTTTCACATAACACATGCCCACTACCTCCCTACTGGTCTGACTCCTCGTGAAGGAATGGAGTTGGTGGGCCGAGAAGGGTGGGTTGTGGCAGGAGGGACAACTCCCGTTTTCTTTACCTTCTCCCCCACAACCCTCGGGTTGGGGGGTGACTACAATCTACGGTCAGATAACCCATGTTCCACTCTATTCCTATGTTATATGAAACAGGTAAGTAGTGAAAACATTTTTTAGGTATGAAAAATAGTATATATATATATATATATATATATATATATATATATATATATATATATATATATATATATATATATATATATATATATATAGAGAGAGAGAGAGAGAGAGAGAGAGAGAGAGAGAGAGAGAGAGATTTCATTTTCAGTTTTACTATTGAAATCAATAATATGATATTCATATATTGATATTGTATAGTAGAGTTTACAAATGTCAAAGACTTCAAGGTGGTGGTGGTGGTGGTGGTAGTGATGGAAGCAGAAAGGATGAACAAAATATTTCACCTTTTACGACTTTGAGTCTTCCGCCTCTTGACCTAAGGAAGAAGCTTATCAGGTCGTCACCTCAGTGGATAAAATCTCTCTCTCTCTCTCTCTCTCTCTCTCTCTCTCTCTCTCACACACACACACACACACACACACACACACACACACACACACACACACACACACACACACACACACACACACACGAGACACGCCCAACATTCTTGATTTCTTCCTCACCTCTAATCCTTCTCCTTATGCTGTCACCCTTTCATCTCCGTTGGGCTCCTCCGACCACAATCTCATTTCTTTATCTTGTCCTATTTCTCCAATCCCTCCACAGGATCCCCCTAAGCGAAGGTGCCTCTGGCGTTTTGCCTCTGCCAGCTGGGGAGACCTGAGGAGGTATTATGCTAATTTTCCCTGGAAAGATTACTGCTTCCATGTCAGAGACCCATCTCTTTGTGCTGAATGCATAACAGAGGTGATTGTGTCTGGCATGAGGGAGTACATTCCTCATTCTTTTTCTCAACCTAAACCTTCTAAACCCTGGTTTAACTTAGCCTGTTCTCGTGCTATACATGATAGAGAGGTTGCCCACAAAAGGTACTTGAGTCTTCCGTCTCCTGAATCTCATGCACTTTATATTTCTGCCCGGAATCATGCCAAGTCTGTTCTTCAACTTGCCAAACATTCCTTCATAAATAGAAAATGTCAAAATGTTTCAAACTCTAACTCCCCTCGAGACTTCTGGCATTTAGTCAAATACATCTCCAATAACTTCACTTCTTCATCTTTCCCTCCTTTATTTCATCCTGATGGCACCACTGCCATCTCTTCTTTCTCTAAAGCTGAACTCTTCTCTCAAAACCCTTGCTCACAACTCCACCTTGGACGATTCTGGGTTTGTCCCTCCCTCTCCTCTTCCCTCTGACTATTTCATGTCTACAATTAAAATTCTTTGTAACGACGTTTTTCATGCCCTCACTAGCCTAAATACTCAGAAGGCTTATTGACCTGATGGGGTCCTTTCTATTGTACTCAAAAACTGTGCTTCCGTGCTTGCACCTTGCCTGGCCATACTCTTTCAACTTTGTCTATCTACTTCTACCTTTCCTTTCTGCTGGAAGTTTGCCTACATTCAGCCTGTTCCTAAAAAGGGTGACCGTTCTAACCCCTCAAACTATCGTCCTATAGCTTTAATATCTTGCTTACCTAAAGTTTTTGAATCTATCCTGAATAGGAAGATTCTCAAACATTTGTCACTTCACAATCTTCTGTCTGATCGCCAGTATGGCTTCCTTAAATAAACGAGTAATAACACACATAATGATAAAAACACATTAATATGATAAATGTTAATAAAATCAATAAAAAAAGAAAGGAATTTTACTTACCACAGTGACGGTGAGCTGCGGCCTGCTGGGGGAGGAGGGGAGGAGGAGGAGGAGGAGGAGGAGGAGGAGGAGGAGGAGGATTTATACATACGTAATGTACGTAAACACAAAAACATTGCTAAACTTATTTCTAATGCTAAACTTATTCTTAAGGTTTTTTTGGGGGTGGCTTTTTAATTTTTATTTATTTATTTATTTATTTATTTTTCTTACGTAATCATCACTTTCATGTCTGGCCTTTTTGGCCTCACTTTCATCAGTTTCAGCACTCTCACGTCTGGTCCTTTTGGCCTCACCTTGACTTTCACTAACTGAGGCCTTCACAAAGTAACGATCAAGAGAGGTTTGTTTCTGCCTCCTTTTTAGAATGTTACGAAAGAATGTGAGACGTATCATTATATAAGACACTCGCTCTGCCTGTAGACAATTTATCAGGGTGTCTTTTTTCCACAAAATCTGACACTTCGTGCCACTTGTCTAGGATATCATGAATTTCACGTGAAGTTAGTTCCTCCTCCTGCTCAACATCCTCCTCATTGCTGAGTTCTTGCATTACCTCCTCGTGGGAAATCTTGTGTAACTCCTTCAGCTTCTCCGTCGTGAGTTCTTCAGCGTGCTCCTCAACAAGTTCAGCAACATCATCTACCTCTAAGCCCATAGAGCGACCAATAGATACAATCTCCTCCTCAACAGGATCGAATCCCTCAAAGTCTCGCTCTAAAACAACATCTGGCCATAATTTTCTCCAAGCTGAGTTCAATGTTCTTTTGGTAACACCTTGCCAGGTAATATCTATAAGCTTTACACATATCACAATGTTGTAATGTTGCTTCCAAAACTCCCTCAATGTTAGGTTCGTATTTTCAGTAACTTTAAAGCAACGCTTGAAAAGATGCTTTGTAAAAAGTTTCTTAAAGTTGGATATCACCTGTTGATCCATAGGCTGGAGGATAGATGTTGTGTTGGCTGGCAGATAGAAAACTTTAATGAATTTAAATTCATCTAAAAGGTCATCTGCAAGGCCAGGGAGGTGACTGGGGGCATTATCCAAGAGGAGGACACACTTAAGTGGCAGACCATTATCGGTCAAGTATTTCTTGACTGAAGGACCAAAAACTACGTTCATCCGTTCAGTAAAAAACTGACGTGTCACCCATGCTTTACTATTTGCACGCCACAGAACTTGTAATCTTTCTTTAATCACTTTATGAGCTTTGAATGCCTATGGATTTTCTGAGTGATAAACTAGTAACGGTTTCAATTTAATAATAATAATAATAATATACGGTTTATTAATTTGGCAATGTAAAAAAAATTACACTGAAAATGTACAGGGGGGAGGACATTAAAACAATGAAATGAAATGCTTAACCTAACTATGGATCTAACTTAACCAAGAATTACCTATTAATTTACTTATTTAAGGCTCGCACAATAGTGGGCACAACGCTAAGTCGGTACCGATCAGTGAGCGGTGCTCTTAAGGGCGCCATGCGATTCTGGTGTCGGGTGACACGAGCAGGGGAAGGCATGTCTGGGGGTAGCAGAAGGCGGAGACGTGGATGACGCAGCAGTCCTTCCCCAAATTTTTCCAAGGCTTCCTGGTGTCTTGTGGCCAGCCTCGGCAGACTCAGGCAGGTCAGGGCGTCCTCGTAGGACCTGTAGGCAGGCCCAAGGATGACCCTGAACGCCCTCCTCTGAACCCTCTCCAGCTGTTGTCGTGTGAGGTTCAGGGAGGAGGACCACGCTGGGGCGGCGTACATGAGCTTAGGGAGTATAAAGGTGAGGTACACTCCCCTCAGCTCATCTGCCGGTGCTCCCAGGGACCTGAGTCGGCGCAGCAAATAGATTTTGTATGAGGCTGACCTGATTTGAAATCGCCGCTAGCGTTGGCACAAAGGGCAAGTGTGCCTATCTTTCATAGGCTTGTGACTGGGTAGACTTTTTTCTTCTGCCGTGATAAACGTACGCCTAGGCATTTTCTTCCAAAACAATCCTGTTTCGTCACAATTGAATACTTGTTGCGACAGGTATCTTTCTTCACAAATGAGTTTTTCAAATTCCTTAATGAAATTTTCAGCCCCCTTAACATCAGCACTCGATGCCTCTCCATGAAGAATGACTGAATGAATGCCACTTCGTTTCTTAAAATTGTCAAACCATCCACGACTGGCTTTGAACTCATCACTCCCTTGGTCACCCTGCGATGATTCTTCCTCCGTCTCGGCTGCTTCACGCTTAAGGTCTTGGAAAATGGTGCTAGCCTTCTCACAGATGATCACTTCAGAAACAGAGTCACCAGCCAATTGCTTCTCCTTAATCCATGTTAAAAGTAGCCGTTCCATCTCATCATGTTTATCAGTACTTGGAAATAATGGTGACGCGTTTGGAAGCTTGCAGCGTCTTGATCTCTTCCTTCTGCTTCATGATTGTGGATATTGTAGAAGGATTGCGGCGATACTCCTTTGCCAAGTCGATGATATGAATGCCACGCTCATACTTTGTGATAATTTCATGTTTTGCTTCCATCGTGATCATTTTCTTAGGTTTTTTCTTTTCACTAGCTTTGTCTTTAGCTTTGGGACCCATGGTTAATAACAAAATAAAGTATATATATCCAAAATAAGACGAAAAATGAGCACAAACACAACGAATAAAACAACGTGTTTGAACAATGAGGCGTCAACAAACAAACTGAGCGGGCGGCAGCCGACCGCAGATTTTGCTACCTAGCGTTCGCTTCTACAATAATTATTATCGTTCATTGTATCTCAAATTTTTCGTTGTATGTTGGGGCATAAATTTTCGAATATTTCATGTCATATCTCAAAATAATCGTAAGTTAGGATGACCGTATCTCAAGGTATCACTGTACTCTCAATCATTCATCCCTTTCACTGGGTAACTCTGGAACTCCCTGCATCTGTATTTCCGACTTCGTACGACTTGTCTTCTTTTAAGAGGGAGGTATCGAGGCATTTGCTCCAGAATTTTGGCTGACACTTTTGCACTTTTTGGAGACCCAGCACTCAAGTGGGCCTTTTTCTTTAATCCTTTCTTTTTTTATTGCCCTTGGCTGGCCCTCTTCCTTACATAAAAAAAAAAAAACACTTTACTGCAACTACTACTACTGCTGCTACAAAAACTACTACTACTACTACTACTACTACTACTACTACTACTACTACTACTACTACTACTACTACTACTACTACTACTGCTGCTACTACTGCTGCTGCTACTGCTGCTGCTACTGCTACTGCTACTGCTGCTGCTGCTACTGCTGCTGCTGCTGCTGCTGCTGCTGCTGCTGCTGCTGCAGCAACAACAACAACAACAACAACAACAACAACAACAACAACAACAACAACAACAACAACAACAACAACAACAACACTACTGCTACTACTACTACTGCTGCTGCTACTACTGCTACTGCTACTGCTTTCTACTGGTTCTACTACTACTACTACTACTACTACTACTACTACTGCTGCTGCTGCTGCTGCTGCTGCTGCTGTTGCTATTGCTATTGCTACTGCTACTACTACTACTACTACTACTACTACTACTACTACTACTACTACTACTACTCTCTCTCTCTCTCTCTCTCTCTCTCTCTCTCTCTCTCTCTCTCTCTCTCTCTCTCTCTCTCTCTCTCGTTTTTAAAGTGTAGTTCTGGGTGTGTGTGTGCACACACACACACACACACACACACACACACACACACACACACACACACACACACTAGAGTTTCTACTCTAGAATAGTTGATAAAGTACAAGAGAGAGAGGGATGGATTGACTGTATTTATTTAGATCTAAAAAAGGCTTTTGATAAAGTGCCACATGAAAGATTACTATGGAAGTTAGAGGAGAAGGGTGGCTTAAAAGGAAGCACATTGAGATGGATGAAGAATTACTTAAGGGGGAGAGAAATAAGGACGATAGTTAAAGATATGAAGTCCAAGTGGAGAACAGTAGACAGCGGAGTGCCACAGGGGTCAGTATTGGCACCAATACTTTTTCTCGTATATATAAATGACATGCCAGAGGGAGTGAACAGCTACATAAATCTGTTTGCGGACGATGCGAAACTGTGCAGAGTCATTAAACAAAAAGAGGATTGTGAAATACTACAGGAAGACTTAAACAAGATCTGGAAATGGAGCAAAAAATGGGAGATGGAATTCAATGTGGACAAAAGCTATGTCATGGAAATGGGAAAAAGTGAGACGACCAGTGGGAATCTATAAGATGGGAGATGGAGTAGAACTAGAAAAAGTAAAAAAGGAAAAGGACTTGGGAGTGACAATGGAAGAAAATAATCAACCGGTTAGCCATATTGATAGAATTTTCAGAGAGACGTATAATTTGGAATATTGGAGTAGCATTTCACTATATGGACAAGGAAATGATGAAGAAATTGATAAGTACTAAAATAAGACCTAGATTGGAATATGCAGGAGTTGTGTGGACTCCCCATAAAAAGAAACACATTAGAAAATTAGAGAGACTACAAAAAATGGCTACAAGAATGGTTCCAGAATTTAAAGGGATGACATATGAGGAGAGACTAAAGGCAATGGATCTACCAACCTTGGAGCAGAGAAGAGAGAGAGGGGATCTGATACAAGTTTATAAATTGATTAACGGAATGGATGAAGTGGATAATGAGAAACTGAACCTGAGAGAAGAATATGACTTTAGAAGCACAAGATCGCATAGTAAGAAACTAAGGAAGGGACGATGTCTGAGAGATGTTAAAAAATTTAGTTTCCCGCAAAGATGTGTTGAGACTTGGAACAGTTTGAGTGAGGAAGTGGTATCAGCAAAGAGTGTACATAGTTTTAAAGAAAAATTGGATAAGTGTAGATATGGAGACGGGACCACACGAGCATAAAGCCCAGGCCCTGTAAAACTACAACTAGGTAAATACATTTGAGAGACACGGTAGAGGGCGGACGCACTGGCGCAGTTCCGACGATCAGCTGATCTTCACTACACCTGTTGTATAGTATTTACAGTGGCCTGGGCAGGTAGTGTGGACTCATTTTTTTTTTTTTATCTTCATGAAATCAATTACTAAAGAATAATGAGTGAAAAAGATATTCCATCCAAATGCAGACATGAGAATAGAAGGGCTGATGATGACTATGTCGGTGAGGAGAACGCGTATTCGAAGGGTTCGATACGACGACAACTTCACTACTTAAGAGAGTGTCAAATATTGAATGTAAACTAGATAAACTGATAAAGGAGAAGATGGAAATGAAAGAGAATAAAAAACAGGAAATGGAGTTTATAAGACTGAGAGAAAGGATAAGAAAAGTGGAAGAAAATGAAGCTAGGCTAAGAGCGGAAAACGAAGAACTAAAAAAGGAAGTAGCTAACTACAAGAAGCAGATGGAAGAAGGACTCGGTAAAGCCGAGAAAGAAAAGGAGAAGCTGAAAGTGTGGGTTATGTATTGTATTAATGCATATTACGTGTATGTGGCAACACTGTGTATTTCTCTGCGCATTCAGCTAGCGCGTGAGCGTGTGCTCCCGAGTCGCTACTGGCCGCCATTTCCTACCCTTTGTAGCTCTAAGGACAAGTAAAGAATCTACGTGTACTGCGTGTATGTCTGCCCCTTACTTAGGCATACACGCCCTCCATTATACATCCCGCAACCAACATGGCGCAGTGACGACACGTCTTGTCCCTGGAGACATCAGTTACGAGGGGAAAGAACTAATCCCAGTAGCCGGCGGCGCCATCACGTCCTCCCGCCACCAGCTGTGAGATTGCTGACGTGTGCTACAACTGTGTAGTGCGGACCCGTGGTGTTACGTGACAGTGCAGTGCAGTGCAGCGTGTGGCAGTGTATTACAGTGCAGTGTGCGGCGGTATAGTGCAGTGCAGTGCCTGGGAGTGTTTGCATCGAGGTGCCGCTTTGTTTCAGGGGTTGGTTACGTCTCTTTGCCCAGAAACGAGCGCAGCGCGACGCACCTCTGCTCTCTGTCGAGTTCCGCAAGACACTGACTGCACTGCCATAATTACGAGAGGCGAGCGGCGTGCCGTGAGCCCGCGCATACCTCCTTGCTGCACCTCTCGCTGCCTGCCTGCCCAGCTGTCTTCCCGCCACACCACGCACACTGACACATTTGCTCTCACATCTACGAGTGATTCCTCGGCATGGCGCGGTCAAAACGACGTCCCAAGCCTCCCAGACGAGTTGAGGAGGAAGATGAGGGGACGCCGGGACAACCAGACAGCCTGTCACAGACGTTGGCTGGTGCTACTGCAGGCGCGGGTGACGCGGCGGCCCCGGACACCGCCGCCCCACCTCCGCCCGCCACCCCACCCACCACCACCACTCCACCTAGGTCGCCACACCATGCACCTTCTCACACACCTGTCTACCCTGATTTCTCAGTATTCTTCCAATGGTTTGCTGACAGGGAGGCGGCCGCTCGACGTGAGATGGAGGAACAACGCCGGGAAGACAGAGCTGAGTTTCGTGCTCTGTTAACCAGCCTCACTTCTTCCCAGGGCGCGCCCGGTGCGGCTCCGATGAACCCCCAGACGCTTGGGAGTCCTGGCGGCGCACAGAGCGGCTCCGGTACCCACCCACCTGTGCAGAAAGCAGCTGTCACACCTCCGCCGCCACTGTCACACGACGTGACGTACCAAGTGTTTCGTGAGTGGAGGAGATGTTGGGAGGACTACGCAACTATGATCGACCTGCCCAGCTTGACGCTGCCTAAACAGAGGGTCCAGCTACGTATGTGCCTCACTCTGGAGACGCAGAGGGTGTTAGAGCACACATTACAGGTGTCGCCTACTTCTCTCAAGCATGTTGATGAAGTGCTTGACATTCTCCAGGCTCATATACGTGACTCCAACAACGAGGCATTGCGTCGGTGAGCCTTCACTAGCTGTCGGCAGGCGAGAGGTGAGCCCTTCTCCGAGTTTCTCGTCCGACTGAAGAGCCTGGCGGAGGAATTCGACATCTGTAAGGCTCACCACCTGGACTGTGAAGAGGCCTGGATTAAGCACGGTATCCTGACAGGCGTCCACGACGAGGAATTGGTGACCAAGATTGTGTCCCTCGACGCCGCCTCTACTCTTGCTGACGTCATCAACGTATGCAGGGCCCACGAGGCGACGCGGTCAGCCGCCTCTGCCATACGTGCCTCACCTACAGTGTCTGCTGTCTCAACGTATAAACAGACGAAGAAAGCATCACACAAACCTGGAGTACCCCCTCGCCAACCTTCACCCACTCATCGGGCGCCTACCTCCTGCAGCAGCTGCGGCAGGCGAGACCACGGCCCGAAGGGCTGCCCAGCAACAGGTGTTACGTGCAGAGGTTGTGGGAAGACTGGCCACTATGCTTTGATGCCCAAGTGCCCAGCCAGGCAGTCTACATGCACTGCTTGTAACCGTCTGGGGCACCTGGAGCAAGTCTGCAAGCAAACCAAGGCAAGGAGTAAGTCGCAGCGACCTGAGAAGCCGAAAGGGAAAGAGGGAAGACACCCCACCTTCCACGTGGTACGGTTACAGTCTCTCACAACGGACCCAGGGTCTCATGAGGGCCCACCTCAGGCCTCATGTCAGTCTCCTATCAGTACTCGTGATGACCCGACACCTCCTCCTACTGTACGAGTGGAAGTGTTGCATGACGGTCACTCTGGTGGTCTGAACATCATTCCCGACACTGGTGCTGACACGACGGTCATCGGCCCACAGCACTTGAGAATGTTGGGCATCGACAGACAGGCTCTTGGTCCTCCTCCATCCCTTGCCTACTACAGTGCTGATGGGACGAAGATGTCTGCTGCTCTCGGTTCGCTCCAGGCCACACTAGTCCACGGCGAGCTGTCTTGTACGGGCTGGATAGATGTGCAGGGTTCGTGGAACACCCCACTTCTGTCCCGTGAACACTGTCGTGCTTTGGGGATCGTGCCTCACGACTTCCCTGCTCAGATTTTCTCAGCACGAGGCAGTGTCGCCAGTGTAAGGGAGGCGACAAACGCTCCAGTTCCATGTTCCAGTGTGCCTGCGTTACCTCTTCTCAGCACCACTTCTCCAGACGCAGCGAAGGAGTACTTCTTGAGGGAGTACCAGGATGTCCTCTTAACAAAGGATTCCACACAGGATGCTCCACTCAAGCCGATGTCTGGACCGCCGATGAGGATCCACTTACGAGACGACGTCCAGCCGTTTGCTGTCCACACGCCGAGGCTTATTCCTTTGGCCTACAGGGACGCAGTGAAAGCTGAGCTGGACTCTATGGTGGCACGAGGCGTTATTGCTCCTGTTGGTGACGTCCCATCTTATTGGTGCCATCCGATGGTTGTTGTGCCGAAACCTGGTGGAGGTGTCAGGATCACTACGGACCTGAGTAAGTTGAACGCACAAGTATCTCGGCCTGCACACCCATCACCCACACCTTTTGCAGCTATCCGGAGCGTCGATGCCAGGGCACGCTACCACGATTGACGCGTTGTGTGGATATTGGCAGATACCCTTGCATGAGGACGACCAGGCCCTGACTACGTTCATCACTCCATATGGGCGCTTCAAGTACCTCCGAGGTCCCATGGGTTTCGCAGCCACAGGCGACGCCTTCTGCCTCCGAGGAGACATCGCGCTACAGGGAGTGCCACAGTGTGTCAAAGTCGTGGATGACATTCTCATGTACGACGAGGATTACTTCACACATCTATGCCACGTTAACGACATCTTGGCCAGATGCCGAGCCCATGGCATCACTTTAAATGCCAAGAAGTTTGTGCTGGCGGCTCCATCAGTGTCCTTCTGCGGCTACAGGCTCTCCCATGACGGCATCGCAGCAGACCCTGACAAGGTTCGGGCCATCACTGAGTTTGCTACGCCTGCTACGTTGACCGACCTTAGGTCCTTCATGGGCCTTGTCAACCAGCTCGCCAGCTTCTCGCCCGACCTCGCTGCCACTGCTGCGCCTCTACGCCCACTTTTGAGCCCCAAGAAGTCGTTTGTGTGGACGCCCGACCATGAGCAAGCCTTCCAACGTGTGAAGATGGCCTTGGCCAGCCCACCAGTCCTTGCTGCCTTTGACCCTGCTCTCCCTACGACTCTGCAGACCGATGCTTCCCGCCTGTATGGGCTGGGTTATGCCCTACTGCAGGACCTCGGTAGTGGACAGCAGCGTCTTGTCCAGTGCGGCTCACGTTTCTTGACGGATACAGATATGCGACGATCGAGTTGGAGATGTTAGCTGTCGTATGGGCCATGGGGAAGACCAAGTTCTACCTCACAGGATTGCAACACTTTAACCTCGTCACCGATCATCACCCTCTAGTTCCCATCCTAAACAGCTACTCCCTTGACGCTATAGAGAATCCACGTCTACAACGCCTCAAGGAGAAGATCGCCCCATACATCTTCACAGCTGTATGGCGCCCAGGCAAGGAGTTGTGTATCCCGGACGCTCTATCTCGCTCTCCTGTTGGCTACTCAACGCAGGCTGATGAAGTCCTTGGCACTGATACCGGCTTCCAAGTTAGGAGTATCGCTACACTACATGCGATGGAGTCTCTTGCTCCGTTGGTGCCTCCTGATGTTGCAGAAGCACCTCCTGGCAGTGACCTTGCCCTTGAGGAGCTTCGTAAGGTGGCAACCGAGGACCCCGAGTACGTCCAGCTCCTTCATTTTGTGAAGAACGGATTCCCTATGGACAGGTACGCCCTCCCCAACGTGCTCCGCCCGTACTGGAAGTTATGGGAGGACCTCTACTGTGATGAGGATCTCGTCCTGTACGGTGCACGAGTGTTGGTGCCTACAGCCCTACGTCGCCAAGTATTGGCCCGCCTGCACGACAGCCATCGTGGTGTCGAAGCCACCAAGCGCCGTGCTAGGCAGGCTGTGTTCTGGCCAGGCGTGGATGCAGACATTGCCAACACTGTTCGAGCATGTGAGCTGTGTCAGATTCTGCAGCCCAGTCAACAGCAAGAACCAAGACTCTGTGATGACAACCCAACTCGACCATTCGAGTCCATTTCTGCTGATTACTTCTCAGTTGCAGGGAAGGCTTTCTTAGTCATTGCAGATCGTCTTTCCGGCTGGCCTGTCGTCGTGTCCTGTGGCGCTGATACGACGTCTGCTGCCACCATTCGCCATTTTCGCCGCCTCTTCAGGGACCTGGGTGTTCCTGTACGCCTGTGCACGGACGGTGGCCCACAGTTCGCCAGCCGGGAGTTTTCTACGTTCCTCGAGCGCTGGGGAGTTCGTCACAACACATTGACGCCCCATTACCCACAGTCTAACGGCCATGCTGAGTCTGCAGTGAAGGCCGTGAAGCACTTCATCCAGAAGGTGGCACCGTCTGGCAATATAGACTGTGAGGCGTTCGACAGGGGTCTTCTGGAGCTTCGGAACACCCCCAACCAGACGGGTCGCTCTCCAGCTCAAGTCTTGTATGGTCGCCCTTTACGCTCTTGCGTCCCCGCACATGCCAGCGCCTTCCAGAAACAGTGGCAGGCCAGGGACGAGAGTTGTGACCGTCGAGCTGCTGCCCGTCTCCGTGATGCCACAAGTCGCTACGACGCTCACGCTCGGCCTCTTCCACCCCTGCAGCAAGGTGACGTGGTTCGGATCCAGGACCCGACTACGCAGCGGTGGGACAAGGTTGGCACCATCATGGGCGTTGGCAGGTCACGGGATTACCTGCTCAAGATGCCCAGTGGCCGAGTGTGGTGGAGGAACAGGCGCTTCCTCCGCCCTGCTCCACCCCTAAACGCTTCTTCTATGATGGAGGACGCCACTGCTCCCTTGGCGGCACCTGATACGGTGGTGCCCCGCAGGTCGCCACAACTCCAGGAGAAGCCGTCCGCAGCTGCAGTCGCTCGAGTCCCTGTGGACTTCTGAGCGCAGAATGGGGGGGGAGATGTGGGTTATGTATTATATTAATGCATATTACGTGTATGTGGCAACACTTTGTATTTCTCTGCGCATTCAGCTAGCGCGTGAGCGTGTGCTCCCGAGTCGCTACTGGCCGCCATTTCCTACCCTTTGTAGCTCTAAGGACAAGTAAAGAATCTACGTGTACTGCATGTATGTCTGCCCCTTACTTAGGCATACACGCCCTCCATTATACATCCCGCAACCAACAAAAAGATCTAGTTAACAAGGAAGAGGAAAGAGTACAGAACGTGATTAAAAAAGAAGTACAAGCATGGAGAGTCCAAGATAAGAAAGATAAGGCCGATTTTCAGGAGGTGATTCAAGAACAACTTAAAGAAAAAGAAGAAAATATGACAAACAAAATGATAGGAGTCCTCAAGACAAAAGAAAATCTAGTTAGAGAAATTGCAGAAAAAAAGAAGAGTGTAGTCGTATTTGGAATAAAAGAAAAAAATATAAAATATAGACCAAAAAGAGAAAAAGAAGAAATGAAATCAGTCAAAGACCTATTAAAGAATCTTAATGATGAAGATAGGCAGAACTTGGAAGAGGAAGTAGAAGAAATAAACAGAATGGGACCATATCAAGAAGGAAAAACGAGACCAATTAAAATATTACTAAAATCACAAGCAGCAACAGAAGAAATTTTATATAGAACAACAAAACTTAGAGAAACAGAAGGATGCAAGGATATATATATAAAGAAAAATAGAAATGAGGAAGAAAGGAAGAGATACAATGAACTGGCAGCAGCAGTAAGGGAAAAGAATAATGAAAGGTCAGAAGAGGAGAAGAAGGCATTTTTTTGGAGAATTCTTGGAGACAGGATAAAGAAATGGTATATAAACGAGAAGGAAGAGAAAAAAGTGGAACAAGTTTAACTAAAAATGATAAAGGCAAAAGACTAAAAATGATGTATACGAACATAGACGGGGTTTTATCAAGTAAATTAGAATTAAGAGATTACGTAAGGAAAGAAAATCCAGATATTGTATGTCTGGCTGAAACAAAACTAAATGAGGAAATCAAAATAGTCTTGCATAATAGGTATAATGTATGGAGAAGAGACAGAGTGGGTAAAGGAGGAGGAGGAGTCATGATAATGTTAAGGAAGGAGATAGTGATCAATCAAGTGGAATGTGGGGAAGGAAAAGCAGAAGTATTGTATATTAAGATGCATATTAATAAAAAAGAGATAACAATCATTGTAACATATGTGCCACCAAAAACAAATTCATGGACCAATCAAGAATATAAAGACATGATAGATGACACAATAAGGAGTCTAACGAGAATTGTTAAAGAAAGGAGAAAAGTGATATTAGTAGGAGATTTCAACTGTAAAGAAGTGAACTGGGAAAATTATGAAAGTGGTATGTGTGAAGAAGCCTGGGGAGAAAGATTCTTAAACCTAATGATAGACAATATGATGGACCAGAGAGTAAAGGAATGCACAAGATTCAGAGGAAACGACGAGCCGGCGAGATTGGACATAGTTTTTACAAAGGGTATACAAATGAATGACGATATAAGATATAAGTGCCCATTGGGAAAGAGTGACCATGTAATATTAGAAATAGATATAGAAGAAGGAAAGGAAGATAGAGACGATTCATACAAAGGAGACCGATTAAATTACAGAAAGGCTGATATTGAGAATCTCAAGAACTATTTTAAAAACGTAGACTGGGAGGAGATGGAAAACTCAGAGACAATGCAAGAGAAATATAACTTATTTTTGGAAATATACAAAACAGGAGTCAGGGAATTTGTCCCAAAATATAGACCAAAAGAAGAAGGAAAGAAAGATTGGTTTAATGCGAGGTGTGCTAGGGCAAAGGAGAAAAGAGATGGAGCATGGAAAAGGTGGAGGAGAAATAGGAATCCAACAAACAAGGAAAACTTCAAGGCAGCGAGAAATGAATATGTTAAGGTGAGGAAGGAAGAGGAAAAGAACTTTGAAAAGATATTGTCGAAAAATGTAAGGAGCAACCAAAATTGTTCTATAGATTCATAAATGGAAAAATTAGGCAAAAAGAAACAATAGAAAGGTTAAAAGGAGAGAACGGGATGGTGGAAGACCCAAAAGTATGGCAGAACTATTAAATAAAAATTCCAGGAGGTCTTTACTAAAGAATCCAAATTTGAGAGGCCACAGGGTAATAGAGAGACAATCTATATGAAAGAGATTAAAGTAACCAAGCTTGAAATAAAAGAGTTAATGAAGGAACTGGATGAAGAGAAGGCAATGGGACCGGATGAAGTCTCAGGCAGAATACTGAAAGAATGTAGGGAAGAACTAGCAAGTCCTATATACATCATAAAATGCTCAATAGAAAATGGAACAGTGCCAGTAGAATGGAAAAGAGCTGAGGTGGTTCCCATATATAAGAGTGGAAGGAAAGAAGAACCTTTAAATTACAGACCGGTATCACTAACTAGTGTAATATGCAAGATGTGTGAAAGAATAATAAAGAAACAATGGATCGAGTTCCTTGAAGACAACAAATTAATATCAAATAGCCAATTTGGTTTTAGAAAAGGACGGTCTTGTGTAACTAATTTATTGAGTTTCTATTCTAGAATAGTTGATAGAGTACAAGAGAGAGAGGGATGGGTTGACTGCATCTACTTGGATTTAAAAAAGGCGTTTGACAAAGTGCCACACGCAAGATTACTGTGGAAGTTAGAGAAGGGTGGCTTAAAAGGAAGCACATTGAGATGGATAGAAAATTATTTGAGGGGGAGAGAAATAAGGACGGTAGTTAAAGATATGAAGTCCAAGTGGAGAGCAGTAGAAAGCGGAGTGCCACAGGGGTCAGTATTGGCACCAATACTTTTCCTCATTTATATTAACGACATGCCAGAAGGAGTGAACAGCTACATAAATATGTTTGCGGATGATACAAAACTGTGCAGAGTTATAAAGCAAAAGGAAGATTGTGAAATACTGCAAGAAGACCTAAATAAGATCTGGGAATGGAGTAAGAAGTGGGAGATGGAATTCAATGTGAACAAAAGCCATGTCATGGAAATGGGAAAGAGTGAAAGACGATCTGTGGGAATCTATAAGATGGAAGATGGTGTAGAACTGGAGAAAGTCAAAAGGAAAAGGACTTAGGAGTGACGATGGAAGAAAACAATCAACCAGTAAGCCATATTGATAGAATTTTTAGAGAAACATATAATTTGCTGAGGAATATTGGAGTAGCATTTCACTACATGGACAAAGAAATGATGAAGAAATTGATAAATACTATAATAAGACCTAGATTGGAATATGCAGGAGTAGTGTGGACCCCTCATAAAAGAAACACATAAGAAAATTGGAGAGGCTACAAAAATGGCTAGAAGAATGGTCCCAGAACTTGAAGGGATGACATATGAGGAGAGACTAAAGGCTATGGATCTACCAACCTTGGAACAAAGAAGGAGAGAGGAGACCTGATACAAGTCTATAAATTGATCAACGGAATGGACCAAGTGGATAATGAGAAACTGATCTTGAGAGAAGAATATGACATCCAAGCACAAGATCGCATAGTAAAAAGCTGAGAAAGGAAGATGTCTGAGAGATATTAAAAATATAGTTTCCCGCAGAGATGTATTGAGACGTGGAACAGTTTAGATGAAGAAGTAGTGTCTGCAACGAGTGTGCACACTTTTAAAGTAAGATTGGATAAGTGTAGATATGGAGACGGGGCCACACGAGCATAAAGCCCAGGCCCTGTAAAACTACAACTAGGTAAATACACACACACACACACACACACACACACACAGAGAGAGAGTCAGAAAGTGGTATGTGGAAAGAAGGAATGCGGAGAAACCCCTAGAGAGAGCAGTGGGTGGACCGTAATGTATACTAATATAGATGGGATACTGTCAAGTAGATTGGAATTGCAAGACTATTTGATGGTCGAGAAGCCTGATATAGTGTGTTTGACTGAGACAAAATTGCATGAAAAAACAAAGATAAATTTGGATAATAAATATAATATATGGAGAAAGGATAGAGAGAGTAAAGGTGGAGGAGGAGTTATGATTATGACGAGGAAATAAATAAATATGTATAAGGTTTGGTATGGGAAGAACAACGCAGAAGTGATAAGCATAAGGATAAAAAGTGATGGAAAAGAATTAATAATCATGGTGACCTATGTACCTCCTAAAACAAATTCTTGGACATTAAGGGAATACAACAATATGATCAAGGATACTTTACAGAGTTTGGAAAGTGTATTATCTGGAAAAAGAAAGGTGATACTAGTAGGAGATTTCAATTGTAAGGAGGTGGATTGGGAAAATCTAGTAAGTGGTGTTGGAGAGGAAGCATGGGGAGAGAAATTTCTTAATCTAATGATGGAAAATATGATGGAACAGAGGGTGAAGGAAAATACTAGATATAGAGGAGATGATGAACCGGCTAGACTGGATTTGGTGTTAACAAGAGAAGTGTACCTATGTGGAGATATACAATACAAATGTCCTTTGGGAAAGAGTGATCATGTGGTTATGGAAATGCAGATAGCAACAACACAGCGAAGGAAAGACGAGACATACAGGAGTGGTAGATTGAATTATAGAAAGATGGACACAGAAAGTTTGAAATTATTTCAGAAAATTAGATTGGGAGATGTTACAAATCAGAGAAGTGCAAAAAAAATATGAGATTTTATGAAATATTATAAAGAAGGAGTTATGAAATTTGTACCAAAGTATAAACCGAGAGAGGAAGGAAGAAAGGATTGGTTTAATGCAACTTGTGTTAAGGCTAAGGAAAAGAGAGATGTGGCTTGGAAAAGATGGAAAAAGAGCTGGAATATACTAAATAAGGAGAATTATAGAGTGGCGAGAAATGAGTATGTGAGGGTAAGGAGGAGGAAGAAAGAAAATTTGAAAAGATATTGTAGACAAGAGTAAGGAACATCCAAAATTGTTTTACAGGTTCATAAATGGTAAACTTAAAAGAGAGAGTCCATTGAAAGATTAAAAGGAGAGCAAGGGATAGTAGATGACCCTAAGAATATAGCGGAATTGCTAAATAATAGGTTTCAGCAAGTATTTACTGAAGAAACAATGTTTGTAAAGCCTCAGAATGTACAAGGAAATGTGCACATGGATGACATTAAGATACCTAAAAAGGAGTTATATAAAATGTTGGAGGAACTTAAAGATGATAAAGCAATGGGACCAGATGAAGTTTCAGGAAAATTATTGAAGGAGTGTAGAGAAGAATTGATTGATCCATTATATGATATTATAAGGTGTTCATTAGAAACAGGGGAAGTACCAGTAGAGTGGAAAAGAGCTGAAGTGGTGCCCATTTATAAAGGAGGCAGTAAGGAAGAGCCTCTTAACTATAGACCTGTGTCTCTAACAAGTGTGGTTGGTAAGATTTGTGAGAGGGTGATAAAGAAATATTGGATACGGTTCCTGGAGGAGCATAAGTTATTATCGGATCATCAATTTGGCTTTAGGAAAGGGAGGTCATGTGTAACAAATCTACTGAGCTTTTATTCAAGAGTGGTTGACAAAATATATGTGTATATTTAGATTTAAAGAAAGCTTTTGATAAGGTACCTCACATGAGACTGCTATGGAAATTAGAGATTTATGGAGGACTGAAAGGAAAAGTGTTAAAGTGGATGGAAAACTACTTGAGATGGAGGGAGATGAGAACGGTAATAAGGGATGCAAAGTCGGACTGGTTGGTGGTGGAGAGTGGAGTCCCACAAGGCTCAATGCTGGCACCAATACTTTTCCTTGTATATATTAATGACATGCCAGAGGGAGTAAACAGTTATATTAATTTGTTTATGGATGGTGCAAAGTTGTGTAGGTGTGTGAAGAGTGAAGAAGATTGTGAAATTTTACAGGCAGATCTGGATAAGATTTGGGAGTGGAGCAAGAGGTGGCAAATGGAATTTAATCTGAGCAAAAGTCATGTGATGGAGATGGGAAGAGTGGAAGACGGCCAAGAGGGTCATATAAGATGGGTGAAGAAGTAGTGTTGAAAAAGGTGGAAAAGGAAAAGGATTTGGGAGTGATAATACAAGACCATGGGCAGTTTGAGGCTCATATTGATAAGATGTTTGGAGAAACGTATAATTTGATAAAAAATATTGGATTAGCTTTCCATTATATGGATAAAGATATGATGAAGAAATTAATTAGTACGGTAATTAGACCAAGATTGGAATATGCTGGAGTGGTTTGGTCCCCTTATAAAAAGAAGCATATAAGGAAGTTGGAGAGATTGCAGAGAATAGCAACAAAAATGGTTCCGGAATTGGCAGAAATGACCTATGAGGAGAGATTAAAAGAAATGAATTTGCTTACCTTGGAACAAAGAAGAGAAAGAGGAGATTTAATACAGGTTTATAAACTGTTGAACGGACTGGATGAAGTGGATAATGAGCAAATGATGTTGAGAGAGGAAAACTTAAATAGAACTACGAGATCGCATAGTAAAAAGATAGCCAAGGAATATGCTTGAAGGATGTGAAGAAATATAGTTTCCCACAAAGATGTGTGGAGGTTGGTTTGAGTGAGGAGGTGGTTTTAGAAAAGGGCCCACAAAGATGTGTGGAGGTGTGGAATGGTTTGAGTGAGGAGGTGGTGTCAGCGAGGTGTGGATGTGTGTAGATATGGAGACGGGGCCACACGAGTATGATACCCAGGCCCTGTAAAATTACATAGTTTTAAAGGAAAGTTGGATGTGTGTAGATATGGAGACGGGCCACAGGAACATGTCTGGAAGAAATGTTGGGTGGCTGTGAACGAACTATAATGATGGGAGATTTTAATTGTAAAGAGGTGTGTTGGGAGGACTGGTCAATGGAAGGATCAGAGACAACATGGGAAATACACTATTGACACTGGCAATGGAAAATGTGTTAACTCAGTGGGTCAAAGAAGATACTAGGTATGATGACAAAGAGTGATCATGCAGTTTTGGAGTTCAAGGTGATAGACGAAGAGAAATCTAGAAGAAATGAAGAATATAAAGTGGGAAGATGGAATTATGCCAAGACAGATTTTGGAAACCTAAAGAAATTCTTTCAAGAGACAAATTGGATGAAATTCAAGAGTGCTAAGGAGCAAATGAAAAGTGGAAGGAATTTATAAAAATATACAAAGAAGGTGAGAAAAATTTGTACCAATAAGACAACATAGAGAAGTTGGAAAGCAGGACTGGTTTAACGATAGATGAAAAGGCTAGAACAAGAAAAGAGGATGCATGGAAGAGGTGGAGAAGGAAAGACGGATTAAGCAGTGGAAAGTTACAAAAGAGCAAGAAATGAATATGTGTTGATTAGAAGAGAAGAAAGAAAGAAACAAGAAAAGGATATAATTGATAAATGTAAAGACCAACCAAGGCTTTTTACAGACATGTGAACAACAACATCAAAAATAGAGAAAGTATTGAAAGTTTAGAAGTAAATGGAGTATACAGTGAAGATCCCAGGAAATGGCCCTGTAAAATTACAACTAGGTGAATACAACAACTAGATGAATTCCGACCCTGGAAAACAGAAGAGAAAGGGAGACCTGATAGCACACACACACACACACACACACACACACACACACACACACACACACACACACACACACACACACACACACACACATACTTGTGTGATTGTGTCTAGTAACAGAAGTAATGATAAACAATTTATTCTACTTAATATCATTAATTAATTAATTAAAAATAATAGTTTCAACAGCAAACAACGAAGATATAATAAAAAAAACACAACTGAAACACAGAGAGAGAGAGAGAGAGAGAGATTGATTGATTGATGATTGATACATTTATTGTTGGATTAATAAATAATTATAACAAAGGAGGAGGATGGACCTTGCCATCCACCCCCTGGGCAAAGACTCAAGGTTAAAGCATAAAAAATATAACACTGGACAGTATACACAACCAGAATACAAGTATTTCAATAAATAAGTACACATATTGCAAACCTTATTGCCTAAGACATCCTACAGTCTGGGGGCAAACTGAGGATATTCCCTGAGTATATCCCTGAGAGTGGCTGAGTCTAGGAGATGGGCAATGAGGCTATACAAGTCATGTTGACCTTGTGGCCTAAATTTAGCAATGAGAGGACATTCCATGATATAGTGACGCAGAGTGTGTCCTCTTGGTGCACCACACACCACACAGCACACACCAGGAGAAGTACTGACTTCCAAAAAGTATTTGTAGCCTAATCTGAGCCTCACTGTCACCCTGTCATGTGATGCAGTGTGTCTCCCATAGGTGTAGGCACAGCTCTGGGAGACACGTTCATAGTGAAGACTAGTGCTACTGCCCCTGTGGCAATATAGTTCCAACTGATCACTAATGCTACTTTGTATAGAGTCCTTAATGCTACTCTTAACATAACCCAGAGTGTACTCAGGGCCAGGGTCCACTGTGTCATCTTGTAGGGCACACTGAGCAAGGTGGTCTGCTTTTTCATTTAGCGGGATACCCACATGAGAGGTTATCCAGATGAAATGGACCGTGGCACCGGCACCTTCTAGGGCGTGGATGAGATCAAGACACTTATTAACTAGATCACAGTCCATGGGGGAGGTGTATTGAAGGGCATGTAATGCAGCCTGACTGTCAATAAAGAAATATACATTCTTATGGAGAGGCACCACAAAATGGAGCGCCTCCAGTACAGCATACAGTTCTGCTCTAGTGGAAGACATGGGTGCAGGGAGCCGCCTGGAAACTTCAGTGTCAGTGTAGAGACTGGCAGATATATATATATATATATATATATATATATATATATATATATATATATATATATATATATATATATATATATATATATATATATATATATATATATATATATATATATATATATATATATATATATATATATATAGTTAGTATATATAAAGGAGATTTGCTTTCAGCTCATTAACTCCCTCACATATGTTGTCAGTGTTGGCATACAACAAATCACTGATGTAATTATGTGTGTCGTGATCCGAGCTGTTGCACGACGTTGCACAAATTCTCTAGCTGCTGGCTATAAATAGTCAAAGGTTTTTTCTATCTTTAATTAACAAAAATAATATCTATACGTACATAAGGTGTTCGATACGGCGCCGACAAGTAACAATCACAACTCTTTCTGTTGCCTTCTCCACTGCAATTACTACAATTTCTCTTACAACATCCTTAAGAATTACATTAATCTCGTACATATTCTCGCATCAAAACGGATTTCACTTCAAACATCATCCACTATATCTTCATAACGTATTACAACATCTGAACACGGTGCTTTATTTATCCGTAAATCTCATACGTAGTACGTACAATATTACCCCTTTTCCCAGCTACCCGTATATAAGGATGACCTTTACTTGGTACATGAATGCAAGCAACCACATGACGTACCACCAAATATATTACCATACACATATAATTACCTGACTCCGTTCAACAAAATGACAACGTAACACCACCGAAATATAATGACAAATATTGATATTTCCACACAAGTGACTTCCCACAAGTAATCTCTTTCTCTTGGTACCCATACATGGAACCACGTTAACTTCGTACACAATTACACACTAGTAAATATGTTATGTAACTTATTCGTCAGAGCAACACACATGCACATACGTAGGTAGCCGTATACAAATTCCCTTACTCATAGATGAAAACGCAAGTATATAACGACGTCATTATGAACCAAAGTACAACCACATAAACCATAATAAACTAATACCACATAATACCTAAACCTCCTATCATGTTTCCTCCTCCATTCTAATTTACCTCAAAAGACTGCATTGCAACTTATAGTTCCACTTACTGGTTATATATGAAGTACAAAACGCCGCCCTCAGCTATGCAGCCGAGGGTGGCCCGCTTAGAGCCGCGGTTGTCCTCTCTGCTTCCTCTCTCCTCTCTCTCTGCCCCAATCCTCTACAATTTCCTTCAGGAACTTATGGGGGCGTGTCTTGACCCACACAACACGCCCCTCAGAATGTACCATTCACCAATCAAGTACAAGCTCACGTGAACTCCACGTGTGGTATGAACAACATCCAAGACGACAACAATACCACAGGATGTTTACCTGACCTGGGCTATATATATCTGCCCGGGCTGCCCTGGGTCAAACGGCCTGGTTCATTAAATGTTTCCTTTTGACCTTCCTGCCCTTCCTAATCTCTTTTATGGCTGGCTACGGTTACACACCGCATACTGGCGAACTAGCATACTTCCATATATCTTTATTTCTTGTTTCTTATATTTTTCATATTTCACTTATGATGTGCGCATCTGACAAACATCCCCCCTCAGAATGTGCGTCCCGCTCATTCAGGGTAGTGAAGGGTGGGTGGGTGGGCAGGGTGTGCATGCCTCCCGTAGGAAGGATGAGGGCTTGGGCGACCGCGCACCTGATAGTGGTACTTTCCCCCACCCATGAAGCATGTTAGCACCCGCCAGACCCCTGTCCTCCAGCCACCATCCAAGTCTCCAGCCAACTATGTTATATACGTAGGAATGTAGGGCAATGGGTCCAATACTGTCTGCTAAGAAGGCATATATTAGAAAAATGCGTCTGCACCTCAATATTCACAAAAAGGGCTTTGCAGAGAAAGAATAATTTAATATATATATGGTCAGGGAGAGATCATGATATTCACCAGTAGTGGAAAAGATATGTCATCACACTAAGCAAGGTAATGGGAAAGATATGGCAATGCAGTCGATACTCGTTACGTTGATATGAATATATGTCTATAACTAGGAGGAAAATATATCATTTGGTAGTATAAATACAGCATTAATCATATAAAATCAACTCACAATCTCAAATCATACCTATGTTATTCAGAGAAAATATGACAACATTTATCATAGTATTATGCATATATATGTCCATAACTAGGAGGAGTGTATATCATATCATAGATTGTAAAAAGAAATCAGCTCATTATCCCAAATTATATCAATATTATTCAGAGGATATATATCAACATCTTACAAGATACAGAAACAATCAAGGGAGAGCATCTGTAGACATCGTTCAGGTGTGGTCAAAATTTCTCAATAGAAGTAAGTTGGAACTCAAGTATGCAATGCAGTCATAATCCATCACTATTAAAAGCATATTATATGGTGAAACTTCTAAGTGTATACATAAATATGGAGGAATGACTATCTCATTATCTCAGATAAGGGTGACGTCTCATACAAAATAACAGAAAACACAAGAAAAATTATTACATCCCGTAAGCATGCACAATATCATGATGTCGAAAATGAACTGACGCAATGGATTCAGAAGTACTGATATATAGATTGCATTAATCTTGCAATAAGAAGTAGCTGCTCTCAGATCCACGTAATATGTTGATATTACTTGAAACACGGGAAAATCCATCACTTGTGAAAATGTTACCACACCAAGAAATAAATCTGATTCTGAGTTGCCGTGTAAGGAATACGCTGTTATTTCTCACCTTAAGTCACGATATCTATCTTTATATGTAATATACGCACTATACTCGAAAATCATAACCAAGGTCATTGTTCTTTTTCAAAATACAAAAAAATATATTAGCTTGCTGTTAAAACACTCAACCATTACCGTTCTGTATCATCACCAGCACACAGACAAGAACCACACCATGTATTCCACAGGTTAAACATTAATATTTACTTCATTATTTAGTTTCAACTTGTACTCCTTTCATATCAGTGTTTTCCTAACTACATCATATTATATAATGTCCATCTTAATCTCTTGATAGTCAACATCCATATCGTATTTCTTTAATATATTTTCGTCTTGTTTCACCTTCAAGCCTTACCATATAGCTAACGATAAGATGGGGAGTAATGTCCTTCTATATATTTTTCGCTTGATACCTCATCAATAACTCTTCTTTCCTCATTATCGTCGTTAACTGATTACCTTTACAATCCTTGCATTAACTTTAAATCTTTCTTTAAAATGTTATATAATCAAGTGAAAGCTACTGAAACCACTGATGATTTCCTACGATATCACGATAGCTCAACTCAGACTTGTAACCAAATGTCCTGTGTTATGTGTTAAGTACGACATCTCGCATTGTATCTATTTTCAATCCCATAGATATACCCCTTATTTCACATATATCGTCCTAATCGCAGATAAAGGCACTCATGAACACTCATTACTATACATTTATCCTAATCTCTATAAAATCTTCCAGATCGCCATATATCCCTCCAAATTATATAGAGACACCTTAACTTCCATGTTAGTCATATATCTTCGTCCTCATCAACAAGAAAACCTTCAAATGCTTGCATATTAATCTAATATCAATATCACTGTCGCCAGTTTTCTGCCTTCGGAACATGTATAACCACTTTACCTTTGCATATATTCACTATATCTTCATCTTATTTTATCAAGTCGCTATCTCAATAATAATATTTGCCCAATATAGTCATGACCTACACAGACGTATATATGCATATGCACCTTTTCCTATATCCTCACCGCAAAGTTTTCTAATATACTCAATATCTTCACCGCAAACTCTTCTAATATACTCAATATCTTCACCGCAAACTCTTCTAATATAATCAATATCCTCACCGCAAACTTTTCTAATATACTCAATATCCTCACCGCAACCTTTTCTAATATACTCAATATCCTCACCGCAAACTTTTCTAATATACTCAATATCCTCACCGCAAACTTTTCTAATATAATCAATATCCTCACCGCAACCTTTTCTAATATACTCAATATCCTCACCGCAAACTTTTCTAATATACTCAATATCCTCACCGCAAACTTTTCTAATATACTCAATATCCTCACCGCAAACTTTTCTATTCTAATATAATCAATATCCTCACCGCAAACTTTTCTAATATAATCAATATCCTCACCGCAACCTTTTCTAATATACTCAATATCCTCACCGCAAACTTTTCTAATATAATCAATATCCTCACCGCAAACTTTTCTAATATAATCAATATCCTCACCACAACCTTTTCTAATATAATGAATATCCTCATCTCACTATCTCATATTTACCTCATCGTAACCTTTCCAGAATCCACATCCCATGACCATATATTCATATATTTACTTTGGTATTTACTATTTGCCTTCATATCTCATATTTACCTCACATCCTCTCATCTATATTCATAAGTCAGACTACTCTTGATGTATTAATTTTGACTCGAGTATGCACATGTTAAAATCAATCCATGGATAGATATCTTTATTCAACATATTCACTAGTGGACCCACTAATATCCTTGTGTATCACTCAACACTGCCATGCCGGGTACTGTCGAAACGAAGCTTTCAGGGCGTCCCCCACTCTTCTGAATCGGCAATCCCCAGACCGGCATTCACATAATGTATATTAATATTTACTTCTGGCCAGAGAGAAACAACTTGTCAACTAGTTGATCACAACCACTTGTACACGCCTTATGCCCTTAGGTTGGCACGAAGTGTTCAAGTGTTGCTAGGTACAAGATTCAATGTACACACAAGGAATGATATGTCTGACGCGTCTTTCTTCGCATTATTAATTCGTAACTCTGATGTCTTAATATCATGTGCTTACTCTGTCTTTACCTTGCTCTATATCAACCTTCATACTTACACTTGTTTCCTTACTACACATATATATCATATTTACTATCATATTTACTCTGATGTTAACATTATTAGTGTAGTTCCGGGAATGAAATCCTTATGGCTCTGCAATATCGATTTTTACATCTATCTATATAAGATCTTAACCTCATGAATTTTAATTCCTTTTCATATGTCAAGCTGATCTATGATGGTCTTGTCAACAATCATCAATGCAATATTATATGTTTTCCTTCCTGACATATGAATTCTGACTCAGTCCTCATATTATTTACCTTAATATATATTTTCCTCACTCAATATGAATTTCCTTATAACAAATATTAAGTTGTTTTTTTTTTCTAACCTATATATCTATCCCCACTTCGTTTTCTTCCTAGATATATATTTTTCTCACACCTATTCCCTCACGCAATATAGATATGTATCTAATTCCTCCCAATATTTTCCTTCCTAAACATTCCTCTCACACAATATTGCAACCCACATATTATATTCTTCATGACATAAATATACCTCATGTTGCCGAATATCAATTCTCACATTCTACGATATTACTGACTCAACGATATTATCATATCAATGTCAATAACATTCGCCAACTTACTGCCCATCCGTAGCTACTTATATTTGCATATTTGCTAATATGTATAACATCTCGAAAGCACTCTTTTTATATTTCAACCTAGTTGTTCTCAATTCTTATAACCACATCAGAACACAATTACTGTAAATTACTTCTTATATTTGCATTTACTGATGTTATTCATATCGTCTCTATAACAGCCACAATAGTATCATAATGACATTAATTTACTTCTTATTCTTGCTTTTACTGATGTTATTCATATCGTCTCTATCTTTATGAACTGACTAACGCCTTAACCAAGTAGCTACATATACTACAACTCGCATATAATTTCTTGTACTTATAACTTTGGGCACTAATATGATGTTATCCAACATGACTTTACAACAACAATCGTCTTCTGAAGTGAACAATTGAAGGTTGGCCTTGCCTTACACATGTACTTGAACATTTAACATATATTTTGCTTCTTTTCTCACCTTATCGCTTAAAAACTCCACTACTTTATATTCAATTAACCCACTGAGAGAGAAAAGACATGAGGTGAGGCAAGTAACCTTAAGGTGGTGAGAAAAGAAACTGTAAGGTGAACTAGGATCTAGCCAGCAACCTTCAATTGCATGAACTAGCACTGTTACAACAATGTTACCTACTCAACTCAACTACTACTCAGCACGTGGTAGCATCCTCAACTCAACATAATATATCTATACATTAATGCATCTTTATATCCTGCCATCATTTCATAAAATTGCCTCGCAACTCACCGTTTCCTTTTCTCCTTAAATATTTTCATCTACCTTTCATTAACCCAAGAGACTCACAATACACGTATGATCAATATGTAACAAACAAAATGTCTTTCTCTGCTCTTGATTCTCTTCAATATTAACACTCTCCAGTTATTTCCTCTATTAACTTCTTTACATAGATATCCCATTTTAATACTTACCTCATATGTCAGTCATATTTCTTCTTTATTTTCTATACTTCTGATATTGATATTTGCCTCAAACCTTAACCGCAGTGATGTATATCTCAATCATATTTCTACTGTGTCTCTATTATTCCCTCATACTATATCTTCTTCCCCATATACTATTCTCACAGAAAAATTTCTTCGCATCAACTACACACAATATCCCTTCTTTTACTTGACACTCACTTTTTGTTCCATATCTTTCATCAGAACCTTCAATATTTTTTCATCTATAATCCGACGAACTCCCAAACATGATACAATTTACACATTTTTATTCATCTCTGTCGCTATGAGGCAATTAAAATTGTCTTACTCAGTACTTCATATTTTCCTGCTATAAACCACAATATATGCTTACACCCCTTGCTATTTTCCTCTGACAGTCGACACTCGTTTGAAAAAGAAAATTGTCCTTATATGTCACGTCTCTTATATATGATAAGTTTCCCTTCACATGACGACAACAAATTCGTCTACCTTTGTGAATTTTGCCGCATATCCGTAATATTTATGCCCTTGACACTCAGTTATTGTTACTCCATTGACTACTTTATGATACACATATTATAATGTAGACGAACCTTAAATAATTTATTCAAAACTCTTTATATCTCATATTTTGTCGCATTTCTCTCCCGCTAATAAGACTCCTTGTTTATCCCTTGATTTGTAAAGGTTTAGGTGAAACAAGCGACAGGTAACCGTACAACATATTACTCAGATATTGTCTAATCAAAATATAACCTTAAAGCATCCACTTGAAAGAATAACCTCTTACACGCAACATGATCTTTAATGAATATCGAAATTAATCATTAAATAAAATCTACGGATTTTACACAAAACTTATGATCGTCACGGGCGACTCAGCTTCAGACGAAATAATGATAATGATATGCATTCATATTATAATAACCATGCCACTTCTGATGTTGACAACAGCTACTTAGTGCACTTTTAACCAATTTACTTTAATCTTCCATCACTATGACTGTGCCTTGCGCCAATTCCAAGATTACAATTTGCAACATTTGGCAATAATTTTTTTTTTTTTGCAATGCAACATTTTGTGCAACATTTACATCCCACCGCTGCCACCATGTCGTGATCCGAGCTGTTGCACGACGTTGCACAAATTCTCTAGCTGCTGGCTATAAATAGTCAAAGGTTTTTCTATCTTTAATTAACAAAAATAATATCTATACATAAGGTGTTCGATACGGCGCCGACAAGTAACAATCACAACTCTTTCTGTTGCCTTCTCCACTGCAATTACTACAATTTCTCTTACAACATCCTTAAGAATTACATTAATCTCGTACATATTCTCGCATCAAAACGGATTTCACTTCAAACATCATCCACTATATCTTCATAACGTATTACAACATCTGAACACAGGGCTTTATTTATCCGTAAATCTCATACGTAGTACGTACAATATTACCCCTTTTTCCCACCTACCCGTATATAAGGATGACCTTTACTTGGTACATGAATGCAAGCAACCACATGACGTACCACCAAATATATTACCATACACATATAATTACCTGACTCCGTTCAACAAAAATGACAACGTAACACCACCGAAATATAATGACAAATATTGATATTTCCACACAAGTGATTTCCCACAAGTAATCTCTTTCTTTTGGTACCCATGCATGGAACCACGTTAACTTCGTACACAATTACACACTAGTAAATATGTTATGTAACTTATTTGTCAGAGCAACGCACATGCATATACGTAGGTAGCCGTATACAAATTCCCTTACTCATAGATGAAAATGCAAGTATATAACGACGTCATTATGAACCAAAGTACAACCACATAAGCCATAATAAACTAATACCACATAATACCTAAACCTCCTATCATGTTTTCTTCTCCATTTTAATTTACCTGAAAAGACTGCATTGCAACTTATAGTTCCACTTACTGGTTATATATGAAGTACAAAACGCCGCCCTCAGCTATGCAGCCGAGGGTGGCCCGCTTAGAGCCGCGGTTGTCCTCTCTGCTTCCTCTGTCCTCTCTCTCTGCCCCAATCCTCTACAATTTCCCTTCAGGAACTTATGGGGGCGTGTCTTGACCCACACAACACGCCCCTCAGAATGTACCGTTCACCAATCAAGTACAAGCTCACGTGAACTCCACGTGTGGTATGAACAACATCCAAGACGACAACAATACCACAGGATGTTTACCTGACCTGGGCTATATATATCTGCCCGGGCTGCCCTGGGTCAAACGGCCTGGGTCATTAAATGTTTCCTTTTGACCTTCCTGCCCTTCCTAATCTCTTTTATGGCTGGCTATGGTTACACACCGCATACTGGCGAACTAGCATACTTCCATATATCTTTATTTCTTGTTTCTTATATTTTTCATATTTCACTTATGATGTGCGCATCTGACATGTGTCCTATATTGACTTTCCAAAACAGTTTTTACAATGAGAACCAAGGGATCATCTTCCATTGACGACCTCTCGTTCCACATCTTACCAAAGAAGTTTCTCTGTCTACTCTTTACTGAAGCGGGCAATGGGGGACAACCAGACTCGGTATAACATACATCATTACATGTAGATAATCGCACTCCCAATAAATATTATAATGCCCAATTATATAATTTCATCACCGGTCTCAAGTCAGCATTCAGCCAGGACTCACACCCATACAGTATAGCTGACATTATGCAGGCTTCAAACACTCGTTTTTTGACATGGAATTGAATATCATTATTTTTCTTTAGAAACGATATAAATTTTGTGACATGAGCCATTTTAGCAGTGGCGTGGGCCTTCACTGATGACGACACGAACCCATCAGCAGTGAAGGGTGACCCCAGGTACATGTACTGGCTACACGGCTCCACCTTCAGGTCACCTATGCGTACGATTTCTTTGTCCTTGATCGTGCCTTTTATCACAAAAAGTTTAGTTTTTGCCTCATTGACTTCCATTCCATAATCATCACAAAACTTATTCATAAGAGGCAATTTTTGAATCATTCTTTCTCTGGTAGTTGACAGTAGAACAGTATCATCCATTAGAATAAGTATGTGTAACCATTTCAAGAAGCCATCATCATTACAGTTATCCTTAATAAGCTTAATAAGATCATTTACATATATAATAAATAACAGACAGGATGTGGGAGAGCCCTGGCGGACCCAGATTGTGGCCACAAACATAGCGGTGCCAATGATACTCTGTCATACTGTACATGGCACAGATGACACTCAGCATCACCATCCCACACCCAAGGCACATTAGAATTCTTATTAATATATGTCTTGGCACTAAATCATACGCTTTCCTAAAATCAATAAAAGTAACAAATAATTTTTTCTTTCTTCTTCTGGCAAAGTCCGTGAGGAGACAATATGTTTCGTACACCCATGACCACTCTGTACGCCTGCCTGCTTACGATATGGTTTGAACCACTGCTCTAGCCTTGCGCACAGCACCATATCGAACAACTTCGAGATACTGTTTGTGACGCTAATGCCCTTATAATTTTTAGTGTCTTTCCGATCCCCGCTCTTAAAAATGGTAAGAAACTTTGCGCGATTCCAACTTGTAGGGAACTGGGCAGTAGTAAATATTGTGTTAAAAAGTGAAGTGACAAATATTATCCACTGGGCTGGAGGCAACTCAAAAATCCCAGGAGCTATGCCGTCAGAACCGCAAGCCTTATTTGCATTAATCTTAGGAATCTGAGCCGTGACCTCAGCAGGAGAACCTACTCACTGCTAGGTGAACAGGGGCTACACGTGAAAGGAGACACACCCACCCGGCCTGGGAATCGAACCCCGGTCATCTGGCTTGTGAAGCCAGCGCTCTAACCACTGAGCTACCGGGCCGTGTGTGTGTGTGTGTGTGTGTGTGTGTGTGTGTGTGTGTGTGTGTGTGTATTTACCTAGTTGTATTTACCTAGTTGTAGTTTTACAGGGCCTGGGCTTTATGCTCGTGTGGCCCCGTCTCCATATCTACACTTATCCAGTCTTACTTTAAAAGTGTGCACACTCGTTGCAGACACTACTTCTTCATCTAAACTGTTCCATGTCTCAATACATCTGTGCGGGAAACTATATTTTTTAATATCTCTCAGATATCTTCCCTTTCTCAGCTTTTTACTATGCGATCTTGTGCTTCGGATGTCATATTCTTCTCTCAAGATCAGTTTCTCATTATCCACTTGGTCCATTCCGTTGATCAATTTATAGACTTGTATCAGGTCTCCTCTCTCCCTTCTTTGTACCAAGGTTGGTAGATCCATAGCCTTTAGTCTCTCCTCATATGTCATCCCTTCAAGTTCTGGGACCATTCTTGTAGCCATTTTTTGTAGCATCTCCAATTTTCTTATGTGTTTCTTTTTATGAGGGGTCCACACTACTCCTGCATATTCCAATCTAGGTCTTATTATAGTATTTATCAATTTCTTCATCATTTCTTTGTCCATGTAGTGAAATGCTACTCCAATATTCCTCAGCAAATTATATGTTTCTCTAAAATTTCTATCAATATGGCTTGCTGGTTGATTGTTTTCTTCCATCGTCACTCCTAAGTCCTTTTCCTTTTTGACTTTCTCCAGTTCTACACCATCTCCCATCTTATAGATTCCCATAGGTCGTCTTTCACTCTTTCCCATTTCCATGACATAGCTTTTGTTCACATTGAATTCCATTTCCCACTTCTTACTCCATTCCCAGATCTTATTTAGGTCTTCTTGCAGTATTTCACAATCCTCCTTTTGCTTTATAACTCTGCACAGTTTCATATCATCCATAAACAAATTTATGTAGCTGTTCACTCCTTCTGGCATGTCGTTAATATAAATGAGGAAAAGTATTGGTGCCAATACTGACCCCTGTGGCACTCCACTTTCTACTGCTCTCCACTTGGACTTCATATCTTTAACTACCGTCCTTATTTCTCTCCCCCTCAAATAATTTTCCATCCATCTCAATGTGCTTCCTTTTAAGCCACCCTTCTCCTCTAACTTCCACAGTAATCTTGCGTGTGGCACTTTGTCAAACGCCTTTTTTAAATCCAAGTAGATGCAGTCAACCCATCCTCTCTCTCTTGTACTCTATCAACTATTCTAGAATAGAAACTCAATAAATTAGTTACACAAGACCGTCCTTTTCTAAAACCAAATTGGCTATTTGATATTAATTTGTTGTCTTCAAGGAACTCGATCCATTGTTTCTTTATTATTCTTTCACACATCTTGCATATTACACTAGTTAGTGATACCGGTCTGTAATTTAAAGGTTCTTCTTTCCTTCCACTCTTATATATGGGAACCACCTCAGCTCTTTTCCATTCTACTGGCACTGTTCCATTTTCTATTGAGCATTTTATGATGTTGTATATAGGACTTGCTAGTTCTTCCCTACATTCTTTCAGTATTCTGCCTGAGACTTCATCCGGTCCCATTGCCTTCTCTTCATCCAGTTCCTTCATTAACTCTTTTATTTCAAGCTTGGTTACTTTAATCTCTTTCATATAGATTGTCTCTCTATTACCCTGTGGCCTCTCAAATTTGGATTCTTTAGTAAAGACCTCCTGGAATTTTTTATTTAATAGTTCTGCCATACTTTTGGGTCTTCCACCATCCCGTTCTCTCCTTTTAACCTTTCTATTGTTTCTTTTTGCCTAATTTTTCCATTTATGAATCTATAGAACAATTTTGGTTGCTCCTTACATTTTTCGACAATATCTTTTTCAAGTTCTTTTCCTCTTCCTTCCTCACCTTAACATATTCATTTCGCTGCCTTGAAGTTTTCCTTATTTACTGGATTTCTATTTCTCCTCCACCTTTTCCATGCTCCATCTCTTTTCTCCTTTGCCCTAGCACACCTTGCATTAAACCAATCTTTCTTTCCTTCTTCTTTTGGTCTATATTTTGGGACATATTCCCTGACTCCTGTTTTGTATATTTCCAAAAATAAGTTATATTTGTCTTGCATTGTCTCTGAGTTTTCCATCTCCTCCCAGTCTACGTTTTAAAATAGTTCTTGAGATTCTCAATATCAGCCTTTCTGTAATTTAATCGGTCTCCTTTGTATGAATCGTCTCTATCTTCCTTTCCTTCTTCTATATCTATTTCTAATATTGCATGGTCACTCTTTCCCAATGGGCACTTATATCTTATATCGTCATTCATTTGTATACCCCTTGTAAAAACTAGGTCCAATCTCGCCGGCTCGTCGTTTCCTCTGAATCTTGTGCATTCCTTTACTCTCTGGTCCATCATATTGTCTATCATTAGGTTTAAGAATCTTTCTCCCCCAGGCTTCTTCCCCCATACCACTTTCATAATTTTCCCAGTCCACTTCTTTACAGTTGAAATCTACTAATATCACTTTTCTCCTTTCTTTAACGATTCTCATTAGACTCTTTATTGTGTCATCTATCATGTCTTTATATTCTTGATTGGTCCATGAATTTGTTTTTGGTGGCACATATGTTACAATGATTGTTATCTCTTTTTTTATTAATATGCATCTTAATATACAATACTTCTGCTTTTCCTTCCCCACATTCCACTTGATTGATCACTATCTCCTTCCTTAACATTATCATGACTCCTCCTCCTCCTTTACCCACTCTGTCTCTTCTCCATACATTATACCTATTATCCAAGACTATTTTGATTTCCTCATTTAGTTTTGTTTCAGCTAGGCATACAATATCTGGATTTTCTTTCCTTATGTAATCTCTTAATTCTAATTTACTTGATAAAACCCCCGTCTATGTTCGTATACATCATTTTTAGTCTTTTGCCTTTATCATTTTTAGTTAAACTTGTTCCACTTTTTTCTCTTCCTTCTCGTTTATATACCATTTCCTTATCCTGTCTCCTAGAATTCTCCTAAAAAATGCCTTCTTCTCCTCTTCTGACCTTTCATTATTCTTATCCCTTACTGCTGCTGCCAATTCATTGTATCTCTTCCTTTCTTCCTCATTTCTATTTTTCTTTATATTGATATCCTTGCAGCCTTCTCTTTCTCTAAGTTTTGTTGTTCTATATAATATTTCTTCTGTTGCTGCTTGTGATTTTAGTAATATTTTGATTGGTCTCGTTTTTCCTTCTTGATATGGTCCCATTCTGTTTATTTCTTCTACTTCCTCTTCCAAGTTCTGCCTATCTTCGTCATTAAGATTCTTCAGTAGGTCTTTGACTGATTTCATTTCTTCTTTTCTCTTTTGGTCTATATTTTATATTTTTTCTTTTATTCCAAATACGACTACACTCTTCTTTTTTCTGCAATTTCTCTAACTAGATTTTCTTTTGTCTTGAGGACTCCTATCATTTTGTTTGTCATATTTTCTTCTTTTTCTTTAAGTTGTTCTTGAATCACCTCCTGAAAATCGGCCTTATCTTTCTTATCTTGGACTCTCCATGCTTGTACTTCTTTTTTAATCACGTTCTGTACTCTTTCCTCTTCCTTGTGTACTAGATCTTTCAGCTTCTCCTTTTCTTTCTCGGCTTTACCGAGTCCTTCTTCCATCTGCTTCTTGTAGTTAGCTACTTCCTTTTTTAGTTCTTCGTTTTCCGCTCTTAGCCTAGCTTCATTTTCTTCCACTTTTTTTATCATTTCTCTCAGTCTTATAAACTCCATTTCCTGTTCTTTATTCTCTTTCATTTCCATCTTCTCCTTTATCAGTTTATCTAGTTTACATTCAATATTTGACACTCTCTTAAGTAGTGAAGTTGTCGTATCGAACCCTTCGAATCGCTGTTCTCCCTCACCGACATAGTCATCATCAGCCCCTTCTCTATTCTCATGTCTGCATTTGGATGGAATATCTTTTTCACTCATTATTCTTTAGTAATTGATTTCATGAAGAGAAAAAAAAAAAAATGAGTCCACACTACCTGCCCAGGCCACTGTAAATACTATACAACAGGTGTAGTGAAGATCAGCTGATCGTCGGAACTGCGCCAGTGCGTCCGCCCTCAACCATGTCTCTCGAATGTGTGTGTGTGTGTATTTACCTAGTTGTAGTTTTACAGGGCCTGGGCTTTATGCCCGTGTGGCCCCGTCTCCATATCTACACTTATCCAATCTTACTTTAAAAGTGTGCACACTCGTTGCAGACACTACTTCTTCATCTAAACTGTTCCACGTCTCAATACATCTCTGGAAACTATATTTTTTATATCTCTCAGACATCTTCCTTTCTCAGCTTTTTACTATGTGATCTTGTGCTTGGTGTCATATTCTTCTCTCAGGATCAGTTTCTCATTATCCACTTGGTCCATTCCGTTGATCAATTTATAGACTTGTATCAGGTCTCCTCTCTCCTTCTTTGTTCCAAGGTTGGTAGATCCATAGCCTTTAGTCTCTCCTCATATGTCATCCCTTCAAGTTCTGGGACCATTCTTGTAGCCATTTTTGTAGCCTCCAATTTTCTTATGTGTTTCTTTTTATGAGGGGTCCACACTACTCCTGCATATTCCAATCTGGGTCTTATTATAGTATTTATCAATTTCTTCATCATTTCTTTGTCCATGTAGTGAAATGCTACTCCAATATTTCTTAGCAAATTATATGTTTCTCTAAAAATTCTATCAATATGGCTTATTGGTTGATTGTTTTCTTCCATCGTCACTCCTAAGTCCTTTTCCTTTTTTACTTTTTCTAGTTCTACTCCATCTCCCATCTTATTGATTCCCACAGGTCGTCTTTCACTCTTTCCCATTTCCATGACATGGCTTTTGTTCACATTGAATTCCATTTCCCACTTCTTACTCCATTCCCAGGTCTTATTTAGGTCTTCTTGCAGTATTTCACAATCCTCCTTTTGCTTTATAACTCTGCACAGTTTCGTATCATCCGCAAACAAATTTATGTAGCTGTTCACTCCTTCTGGCATGTCGTTAATATAAATGAGGAAAAGTACTGGTGCCAATACTGACCCCTGTGGCACTCCGCTTTCTACTGCTGTCCACTTGGACTTCATATCTTTAACTACCGTCCTTATTTCTCTCCCCTTGAAATAATTTTCTATCCATCTCAATGTGCTTCCTTTTAAGCCACCCTTCTCCTCTAACTTCCACAGTAATCTTGTGTGGCACTTTGTCAAACGCCTTTTTTAAATCTAAATAGATGCAGTCAACCCATCCCTCTCTCTCTTGTACTCTATCAACTATTCTAGAATAGAAACTCAATAAATTAGTTACACAAGACCGTCCTTTTCTAAAACCAAATTGGCTATTTGATATTAATTTGTTGTCTTCAAGGAACTCGATCCATTGTTTCTTTATTATTCTTTCACACATCTTGCATATTACACTAGTTAGTGATACCGGTCTGTAATTTAAAGGTTCTTCTTTCCTTCCGCTTTTATATATGGGAACCACCTCAGCTCTTTTCCATTCCACTGGCACTGTTCCATTTTCTATTGAGCATTTTATGATGTTGTATATAGGACTTGCTAGTTCTTCCCGTGTGTGTGTGTGTGTGTGTGTGTGTGTGTGTGTGTGTGTGTGTGTGTGTGTGTGTGTGTGTGTGTGTGTGTGTGTGTGTGTGTGTGTGTGTGTGTGTGTGTGTGTGTATGTATTTACCTAGTTCTATTTACATAGTTGTAGTTTACAGGGCCTGGGCTTGGAGCTTATGTGGCCCCGTCTCCATATCTACACTTATCCAATTTTTCTTTAAAAGTATGCACACTCATTGCTGACACCACTTCACCACTCAAACAGTTCCACGTCTCAACACATCTTTGTGGGAAACTATTTTTTAAAATCTCAGACATCTTCCTTTCTCAGCTTTTTACTATGCGATCTTGTGCTTCGAATGTCATATTCTTCTCTCAGGATCAGTTTCTCATTTATCCGCTTGGTCCATTCTGTTGATCAATTTATAAACTTGTATCAGATCCCCTCTCTCCCTTCTCTGTTCCAGGGTTGGTAGATCCATAGCTTTTAGTCGCTCATCATATGTCATCCCTTCAAATTCTGGAACCATTCTTGTAGCCATTTTTCGTAGTCTCTCCAACTCCCTTATGTGTTTCTTTTTATGAGGGGTCAACACTACTCCTGCATAATCCAATCTGGGTCTTATTATAGTACTTATGAATTTTTTCATCATTTCTTTGTCCATATAGTGAAATACTACTCCAATATTCCTTAGCAAATTATGTTTCTCTGAAAATTCTATCAATATAGCTTACCGGTTGGTTGTTTTCTTCCATCGTCACTCCTAAGTCCTTTTCCTTTTTTACTTTCTCCAGTTCTACTCCATCTCTCATCTTATAGATTCCGATGGGTCGTCTTTCACTCATTCCCATTTCCATGACATAGCTTTTGTCCACATTGAATTCCATTTCCCACTTTTTACTCAATTCCCAGATCTTATTTATGTCCTCCTGCAGTATTTCACAATCCTCTTTTTGCTTTATAACTCTGCACAGTTTTGTATCGTCAGCAAACAGATTTATATAGCTGTTCACTCCTTCTGGCATGTCGTTTATATATATAAGGAAAAGTATTGGTGCTAATACTGACCCCTGCAGCACTCCGCTTTCTACTGCTCTCCACTTGGACTTCATATCTTTAACTACCATCCTTATTTTTCTCCCCCTCAAATAATTTTCCATCCATCTCAATGTGCTTCCTTTTAAGCCACCCTTCTCCTCTAACTTCCACAGTAATCTTGCATGTGGCACTTTATCAAACGCCTTTTTGAAATCCAAATAAATACAGTCAACCCATCCCTCTCTCTCTTGTACTCTATCAACTATTCTAGAGTAGAAACTCAGTAAATTAGTTACACACGACCGCCATTTTCTAAAACCAAATTGGCTATTTGATATTAATTTGTTGTCTTCAAGGAATTCGATCCATTGTTTCTCTATTATTCTTTCACACATCTTGCATATTACACTAGTTTGTGATACTGGTCTGTAATTTAAAGGTTCTTCCTTCCTTCCGCTCTTATATATGGGAAGCACCTCAGCTCTTTTCCATTCTACTGGTACTGTTCCATTTTCTGTTGAGCATTTTATGATGTTGTATATAGGACTTGGTAGTTCTTCCCTACATTCTTTCAGTGTTCTGCCTGAGACTTCATCCAGTCCCATTGCCTTCCCTTCATCCAATTCCTTCATTAACTTTTATTTCAAGCTTGGTTACTTTAATCTCTTTCATATAGACAGTCTCTCTATTACCCTGTGGCCTTTCAAATTTGGATTCCTTAGTAAAGACCTCCTGGAATTTATTATTTAATAGTTCTGCCATACTTTTTGGATCGTCCACCATCCCGTTCTCTCGTTTTAACCTTCTATTGTTTCTTTTTGCCTTATTTTTCCATTTATGAATCTGTAGAACAATTTCGGTTGCTCCTTACATTTTTCGACAATGTCCTTTTCATAGTTCCTTTCCTCTTCCTTCCTCACCTTAATATATTAATATCTCGCTGCCTTAAAGTTTTCCTTATTTAATGAATTTCTATTTCTCCTCCACCTTTTCCATGCTCCATCTCTTTTCTCCTTTGCCCTAGCACACCTTGCGTTAAACCAATCTTTCTTTCTTTCTGCTTTAGGTCTATATTTCGGGACATATTCCCTGACTCCTGTTTTGTATATTTCCAAAAATAAGTTATACTTCTCTTGCACTGTCTCTGAGTTTTCCATCTCCTCCCAGTTAACGTATTTGAAGTAGTTCTTGAGATTTTCAATATCAGCCTTTCTGTAATTTAATCAGTCTCCTTTATATAATTTCATATATGTTATAATTGGTTCGCTTAACGAAGTTTTGCTTAACAAAGTGTTTTTCTAACTTCTTATATGCCTGTATATATAAATATATATATATATATATATATATATATATATATATATATATATATATATATATATATATATATATATATATACACACAAAGACATTTACATCTACTTATGAAGATGATATTAAGTTGAGATTATAGCATCATTCCAATTAGCAAGAATATAGATTTTATTATAAAAGTTTTGGTTAGAAACCATAAATGTTATTATGACTAAAATTGACTCTAGAAGAAAACTTTTTACGTCTGTCTCTAGGCGACAGAAAGAATTGAGGAACAGTCCACGAAAATTGAAGACGATGAAAAAAGCTAGTGTAATGCCTTAAGTCTGCTGCCTAGCATCAAGGATCGCTTGCTTATTTGAATATGTTTGACAGCTCATAGTAAATTCATAGTGGCGATCCATACACGATTACTATAGAGTAAGTCCTCTTATACTAGTTCTTTATCTGTAAATTCACAGTTACGGTATTTGGAAATTACTACCCTCGATTCGATATACGGTAAAAAAATTCACAGATATGGTATCTGCTCATGTCATCCGACAGGGCCTAGAGTGGAGGAGCAGGGGTGATGACATCATCCACGCCATACCTCCCCGCCACTCACAGTACTGACTTTAACTTGACCACCCTTGGAGCCTGTTATCTCTTCCCCTAACCCCTTTTATTTTTTTAACTGCGTTACACATTACTTACATGCATTACTAATTAGATGAATAAATTGAATATTGAAGTTTATATTGTAAGCACAAATATATTCATAACAATTATGGCAAACATTTAAAGCCTACTACCAGCGGCAAACCATGCAGCAGCTGGTAAAGGGGACAGATGGGCCTGGCAAGCTCACTATCAGAGAATGGTGAAAGTCGTATAACATCAAGCACATCTTAGATAACATCAAGTCATCTTCAAATGAAGTGAAGACGTCTACCATGAAGTTGGCGTGGAATAAAATAAAGTATGGCCAGAATCCGTGCATGATTTCCCAGATTTTGCTGAAGACGACATCGGTGTGATCAGAAATGACATAGTAAATCTGTGTCATAGGGCTTGCTTCAATGAAGTTGATGATGATGATGTTCAAGATCTTTTGGAAAGCCATGCTGAACCTCTCTCAAATGATGAACTTATAAAGCTAGACAAGGCATCACAGGAGGCAGAAAAAGAGGGAGACGAGGAAGAAGAACCTTTGTGTCGCCTGGACATCAAAACTCTTAGAGAATGTCTCGGTGGTATCGAAAAAGCTCTGGAAACCATGAAAGAACATGACCCAAGTTCTGCCTGGAGTAGCAAAGTGGCTCATCTGAGAAAAGTGTCAAGATTTATCAAGAAATCTATGATGCAAGCAAACAGTCCTCCATCTCTACATGTCTTATCCTCGTCTGCTTACTCAGCAAGGTGAGTATCTGAAATCACCGTCCCTTATCCTCTAGAGGACTTCATCTGATAGAATACATCTGAAAGGTAAATAAAACATTTAATTTATTTCTTTTCAGTATTTTACATTTTTTTAATGACTATTTTCATGTATTTTAATTTTTGTATGGGTGACTTTTGACTCTGGAACGCATTCCCTATTATTACATGTTATAATATGTTTGGTATAACTAATTTTGATTTACAGTTTTTCAGGAATGCATATGTCCTATCTGTATATATATATATATATATATATATATATATATATATATATATATATATATATATATATATATATATATATATATATATATATATATATATATATATATATATATATATATATATATATATATATATATATATATATATATACATATTATCTCTTGTTTAATATCAACAAAGCACCAAGCCAGTTCAGTCTTGTCAGTAACATTTATTCATGACTTTTCCCTCTTCAATCATTTTCAATTCTCACATATTTAGTAAAACATTTGTCATTAATTTTCTTTTTCATGACATTTCAACATACAACATGAGAACAAGATTTCTTTCTTTCTTTATGCAACCTGTTCTCAAAAAGAAACACATAGAATATGCCTCACCTCAGAAAGGCGATTATTCTTCTTTCCCTATCTTATTGATTCTTTGTTTTTTTATTTCTTATATTATCTATCTTTTTTTCTTTATCTTTCATTGCCTCATTCTATAATTCATTCTTTCCTTTACCTATCTTCTAGAATTGCTGAACACATATCACCCAGGAACAAATATCCTAATCCATCTTTCTCTTCCATTAAACACACCCACATTGACCATTTTTCACCTCAGAAGACTTTATAATGCATCTAAGAACCAATTAGATAGAATACTTGAAGCAATTCTGATCCACAACAAACCAGAACTCAACTCACAGATATTCACAAGTTAATGATTTTATAATTTAGGCCTAACCTCTCCTCTGAGTTTTCTCTATTTTGTCTCTTTCATTAGTTCTCTTGCCTGTCCACTTGAGTCAACATATATTCTAGTTGTTTCTGTTTTTTTCATATTTGTAAATTGTTTTATTAATTTAGGTTTAATTTGTATTTTAATAATCTTAGTTCTCATGTTGTATTCTTAATTGTCATGCAATATTTTATAGCATTTTATTAATGACACCTTTTAATGTTTTACTAAATATGTTCTCTTGTAGCTTGCCCATTGAAGATCATTAAATGTTCTGACAAGTATTTTCCATCTTCCTGCTTTCCTTGATATATGTATATATATATATATATATATATATATATATATATATATATATATATATATATATATATATTTTTTTTTTTGTGTGTGTGTAATTCACTGTTTGATCTGCTGCAGTCTCTCAGACAGCCAGACGTTACCCTACAGAACGAGCTCAGAGCTCATTGTTTCCGATCTTATAGGCCTGAGACCAGGCACACACCACACACAGGACAACAAGATCACAACTCCTTAATTTACATCCTCACCTACTCACTGCTAGGTGAACACTACACGTGAAAGGAGACACACCAAAATATCTCCACCCGGCCTAATCGAACCCAGTCTTCTGGCTTGTGAAGCCAGCTTACCACTGAGCTACCGTGTGTGTGTGTGTGTGTGTGTGTATTTACCTAGTTGTATTTACCTAGTTGTAGTTTTACAGGGCCTGGGCTTTATGCTCGTGTGGTCCCGTCTCCATATCTACACTTATCCAATTTTTCTTTAAAACTATGTACACTCTTTGCTGACACCACTTCCTCACTCAAACTGTTCCAAGTCTCAACACATCTTTGCGGAAACTAAATTTTTTAACATCTCAGACATCGTCCCTTCCTTAGTTTCTTACTATGCGATCTTGTGCTTCTAAAGTCATATTCTTCTCTCAGGATCAGTTTCTCATTATCCACTTCATCCATTCCGTTAATCAATTTATAAACTTGTATCAGATCCTCTCTCTCTTCTCTGCTCCAAGGTTGGTAGATCCATTGCCTTTAGTCTCTCCTCATATGCCATCCCTTTAAATTCTGGAACCATTCTTGTAGCCATTTTTGTAGTCTCTCTAATTTTCTTATGTGTTTCTTTTATGGGGAGTCCACACAACTCCTGCATATTCCAATCTAGGTCTTATTTTAGTACTTATCAATTTCTTCATCATTTCCTTGTCCATATAGTGAAATGCTACTCCAATATTCCTTAGCAAATTATACGTCTCTCTGAAAATTCTATCAATATGGCTTACCGGTTGATTATTTTCTTCCATTGTCACTCCCAAGTCCTTTTCCTTTTTACTTTTTCTAGTTCTACTCCATCTCCCATCTTATAGATTCCCACTGGTCGTCTTTCACTTTTCCCATTTCCATGACATGGCTTTTGTCCACATTGAATTCCATCTCCCATTTTTGCTCCATTTCCAGATCTTGTTTAAGTCTTCCTGTAGTATTTCACAATCCTCTTTTGTTTAATGACTCTGCACAGTTTCGCATCGTCCGCAAACAGATTTATGTAGCTGTTCACTCCTCTGGCATGTCATTTATATATACGAGAAAAGTATTGGTGCCAATACTGACCCCTGTGGCACTCCGCTGTCTACTGTTCTCCACTTGGACTTCATATCTTTAACTATCGTCCTTATTTCTCTCCCCTTAAGTAATTCTTCATCCATCTCAATGTGCTTCCTTTTAAGCCACCCTTCTCCTCTAACTTCCATAGTAATCTTTCATGTGGCACTTTATCAAAAGCCTTTTTAGATCTAAATAAATACAGTCAACCCATCCTCTCTCTCTTGTACTTTATCAACTATTCTAGAGTAGAAACTCAATAAATTTGTCACACATGACCGACCTTTTCTAAAACCAAATTGGCTATTTGATAATATTTTGTTGTCTTCAAGAAACTCAATCCATTGCTTCTTTATTACTTTTTCACACATCTTGCATATTACACTAGTTAGTGATACCGGTCTGTAATTTAAAGGTTCTTCCTTCCTTCCGCTCTTATATATGGGAACCACCTCAGCTCTTTTCCACTCCACTGGCACTGTTCCATTTTCTATTGAGCATTTTATGATGTTGTATATTGGACTTGCTAGTTCTTCCCTACATTCTTTCAGTATTCTGCCTGAGACTTCATCCGGTCCCATTGCCTTTTCCTCATCCAATTCCGTCATCAACTTTTTATTTCAAGCTTGGTTACTTTAATCTCTTTCATATAGACAGTCTCTATTACCCTGTGGTCTTTCAAATTTGGATTCCTTAGTAAAGACCTCATGAAATTTACTATTTAACAGTTCTGCCATACTTTTGGGTCTTCCACCATTCCGTTTTCTCCTTTTAACCTTTCTATTGTTTCTTTTTGTCTTATTTTTCCATTTATGAATCTGTAGAACAATTTTGGTTGTTCCTTACATTTTTCGACAATGTCCTTTTCATAGTTCTTTTCTTCTTCCTTTCTCACCTTAGCATATTCATTTCTTGCTGTTTTGAAGTTTTCCTTATTTTCTGGATTTCTGTTTCTTCTCCACCTTTTCCATGCTCCATCTCGTTTCTCCTTTGCCCTAGCACATCTTGCATTAAACCAATCTTTCTTTCCTTCTTCTTTAGGTCTATATTTCGGAACATATTCCCTGACCCCAGTTTTGTATATTTCCAAAAATAAGTTATATTTCTCTTGAACCGTTAATGAGTTTTCCATCTCCTCCCAGTTTACGTTTTAAAATAGTTCTTGAGATTCTCAATATCAGCCTTTCTGTAATTTAATCGGTCTCCTTTGTATGATTCATCTCTATCTTCCTTTCCTTCTTCTATATCCATTTCTAATATTACATGGTCACTCTTTCCCAATGGGCACTTGTATCTTATATCATCGTTAATTGGTATATCCCTTGTAAAAACTAGGTCTAATCTTGCCGGCTCATCGTTTCCTCTGAATCTTGTGTTTTCCTTTACTCTTTGGACCATCAAATTATCTATCATTAGGTTCAGGAATCTATCTCCCAGGCATCTTCCCCATACCACTTTCATAATTTTCCCAGTCTACCTCCTTACAGTTGAAATCTCCTACCAATATCACTTTTCTCCTTTCCTTAATGATTCTTGTAAGACTCCTTATTGTGTCATCTATCATGTCTCTATATTCTTGGTTAGTCCATGAGTTTGTTTTGGTGGCACATATGTTCCAATGATTGTTAACTCCTTTTTGTTAATATGCATCTTAACATACAGTATTTCTGATTTTCCTTCCCAAACTCCACTTGATTTACCACTATCTCCTTCCTTAACATCATCATGACTCCTCCTCCTCCTTTACCCACTCTGTCTCTCCTCCATATATTATACCTTTTATCTATGTCTATTTTATTGCCTCATTTAACTTTGTTTCCACCAGGCATACAATATCTGGTTCTTCTTTCTTTATGTAATCTCTTAATTCTAATTTACTAGATAAAATCCCATCTATGTTTGTATACATCATTTTTAATCTCTTGTTCTTATCATTTTAGTTAAACTTGCTCCATTCTTTTCTCTTCTTTCTCTTTTATATACCATTTCCTTATCCTGTCTCCTATAATTCTCCAAAAATGCCTTCTTCTCCTCCTCTGACCTTTCATTATTTTTTCTCTTGCTTCTGCCACCAGTTCATTGTGTCTCTTCCTTTCCTCCTCGTTTCTATTTTTCTTTATATATATATCTTTGCAACCTTCTGTTTCTCTGAGTTTTGTTTTTCTATATAGTACTTCTTCTGCTGCTGCTTGTGATTTTAGTAATATCTTAATTGGTCTCACTGTTCCTTCTTGATATGGTCCCATTCTATATATTTCTTCTACTTCCTCTTCTAAGTTCTGTCTATCCTCGTCATTCAGATGTTTTAGTAGGTCTTTTACTGATTTCATTTCGTCTTTTTCCCTTCTTGGTCTATATTTAACATTTTTCTTTCAGTCCAAAAATAATTACACTCTTCTTTTTCTGCAATTTCTCTTACTAAATTTTCTTTTTTCTTGAGGACTCCTATCATTTTGCTTGTCATATTTTCATCTCTTTCTTTTAACTGTTCTTGAAATACTTCTTGAAATGATTCCTTGTCTTTCTTATCTTGGATTCTCCATGCTTGTACTTCTTTTTTAATCTCTTCTTGTACTCTTTCTTCTTCTTCGTTAACTAGATCTTTTAGCTTCTCTTTTTCTTTCTCGACTTTACCGAGTCCTTCTTCCCATCAATTTCTTGTAGTTCGCTACTTCCACTTTTAATTCTTCATTTTCGGTTCTTAGCCTAGTTTCGTTTTCTTCCACTCTTTTTATCCTTTCTTTCAATTTCTGGAGCTCTTTATCCTGTTCTTCATTCCCATACTCTCCTTTATCAATTTATCTAATTTACGTTCGATAGTCAAGACTCTATCAAATAGTGAAGTTTGCGCCGTATCAAAGCCTTCAAATTCTCTTTCTCCCTCACCAACATTGTCATCATCAGCTTTCATTCTTTCCCTTGTCACATACCTGCATTTAGATGAAATATCTTTCTCACTCATTATTATTTAACACTGTATTCATGAAAAAAAAATGAGTCCACACTTTTCGCCCAGGCCACTTTAAACCCAAACAAAGGTAGTGAAGATCAGCTGATTGTCGGGAGCGACGGTATTGCGTCCTTCCTCTACTGCGTCTCGTGTGTGTGTGTGTGTGTGTGTGTGTATTTACCTAGTTGTATTTACCTAGTTGTAGTTTTACAGGGCCTGGGCTTTATGCTCGTGTGGTCCCGTCTCCATATCTACACTTCTCCAATTTTTCTTTAAAACTATGTACACTCTTTGCTGACACCACTTCCTCACTCAAACTGTTCCAAGTCTCAACACATCTTTGCAGGAAACTAAATTTTTTAACATCTCAGACATCGTCCCTTCCTTAGTTTCTTACTATGCGATCTTGTGCTTCTAAAGTCATATTCTTCTCTCAGGATCAGTTTCTCATTATCCACTTCATCCATTCCATTAATCAATTTATAAACTTGTATCAGATCCCCTCTCTCTCTTCTCTGCTCCAAGGTTGGTAGGTCCATTGCCTTTAGTCTCTCCTCATATGCCATCCCTTTAAATTCTGGAACCATTCTTGTAGCCATTTTTTCTAGTCTCTCTAATTTTCTTATGTGTTTCTTTTTATGGGGAGTCCACACAACTCCTCCATATTCCAATTTAGGTCTTATTTTAGTACTTATCAATTTCATCATTTCCTTGTCCATATAGTGAAATGCTACTCCAATATTCCTTAGCAAATTATACGTCTCTCTGAAAATTCTATCAATATGGCTTACCGGTTGATTATTTTCTTCCATTGTCACTCCCAAGTCCTTTTCCTTTTTTACTTTTTCTAGTTCTACTCCATCTCCCATCTTATAGATTCCCACTGGTCGTCTTTCACTTTTTCCCATTTCCATGACATGGCTTTTGTCCACATTGAATTCCATCTCCCATTTTTTGTTCCATTTCCATATCTTGTTTAAGTCTTCCTGTAGTATTTCACAATCTTCTTTTTGTTTAATGACTCTGCACAGTTTCGCATCGTCCAAAACAGATTTATGTAGCTGTTCACTCCTCTGGCATGTCATTTATATATACGAGAAAAAGTATTGGTGCCAATACTGACCCCTGTGGCACTCCGCTGTCTACTGTTCTCCACTTGGACTTCATATCTTTAACTATCGTCCTTATTTCTCTCCCCCTTAAGTAATTGTTCATCCATCTCAATGTGCTTCCTTTTAAGCCACCCTTCTCTAACTTCCATAGTAATCTTTCATGTGGCACTTTATCAAAAGCCTTTTTTAGATCTAAATAAATACATTCAACCCATCCCTCTCTCTGTTGTACTTTATCAACTATTCTAGAGTAGAAACTCAATAAATTTGTCACACATGAACGACCTTTTCTAAAACCAAATTGGCTATTTGATAATATTTTGTTGTCTTCAAGAAACTCAATCCATTGCTTCTTTATTACTTTTTCACACATCTTGCATATTACACTAGTTAGTGATACCGGTCTGTAATTTAAAGGTTCTTCCTTCCTTCTGCATTTATATATGGGAACCACCTCAACTCTTTTCCACTCCACTGGCACTGTTCCATTTTCTATTGAGCATTTTATGATGTGTGTGTGTGTGTGTGTGTGTGTGTGTGTGTGTGTGTGTGTGTGTGTGTGTGTGTGTGTGAAATTTGTATGAGTCAGACGTTTTGTGTTTGTCGGACCAACCTTTCCCCCCTATTAGTCCGAGTTGGCGAGGGTCAACAGTATTACACTAAAATGGTGAATGCAAACAGAGGGAAAACTTATCTAAAATTATTATTAAAGAAACTTATCTTATATATTACATCTTACAATCAGTCCTTATATTACATCTTAAACTATATAATACTTAAATTTTACTCACATTAGTGCTATGATATTAGTAGCTTACAGCCAAGTGTTATCTTGACAACACCTAACACAGCATAGTTACTGACCAGGGAACTTGCTTCTTTTTCCCATGATGCTCAGAACAGCTGGCAAAGTATGATGATGATGGTAACCATTTATAATGAATGAGGTGTGAAGGTAGTTGCAGAGTTGAGGTGTAATAGTATATATATAAATATTTTTCTATGTTTTCCCAGGTTGTGTGTATCAACACTGCAGTGGTGTCAACGAAATATCTCAACAGCTTCTATACCACTCTTCTTCAGATTAACACAGGATCTTAGGTGAGGTGATGCAAAAAGTAGTTTGATTTTTATGTTGTAGCTATTAATCTATGGCAAGTCATGTCAAGCTTATCATTTGATTCAAGTGAGTACATTTTCTGAAGAACATTGAGAATAGTTAAAGAAAGACCTTGATGTCTTACCCAATACTAGTACTAAGTGCACAGGTATATGCAAGCACATTAAGCTAATTAAAGTGAATTGCGAAAAATGTGGAGAATCTCTAGGAAAAGTGATGGAGAAGCAGGCTGAATGGAAAAAAAGTCAGGAAGTGGAAAGAAAGGAGGTAAATTACAAAGTTGCAAGTCTGGAAAAGGAAATCAAAGAGTCAGGGGAGAAAACTTTGGGCCTTGCTGAAATTATAGATCAACAGATCATAGAAGAGAAGATAGCTGAGAAAGTGGTGAAGGTTATTAAGTCAAATGAGACATTGGTGAGGGAAACTGTAGACAAAAGAGATGTGTGGTGATATTTGGTGTGGAGGAGGATAAGACACCGAGTAAAATGGAGAGAGAAAAACATAAAAAAGGTGATAAATAATATCATTAATGTGGTGCAAGAGGAGGGAAAAGACCTAGTACAAGAAATAGAGGACTTCCATAGAATTGGAAAGTTCACAAGAGAAGGTATGAGGCCAATAAGAATCAAACTTAAGTCACAAAAGGATGTAGATGAATTGGTGGAGAAGTCATGGAGGCTAGCCCAGCAGGAAACAACAAGGAAGATTTGGTTGAGAAGAGATCTCGGTGAAAAGGAAAGAGAAATGTTAAATGAGTTGAGAAAGGAGGCTTTGAAAAAAAATGAAGAGAGGACAGAAGAAGAGAAGAAAGAGTTTTTCTGGAGAATCTTGGATATGAGACTGAGGAAGTGGTTCATAACCCAGAAAAGTACAGCAAGAAAGGACTAAAGAAACTTACATATGAGCGAAATGTAATGTATTCCAACATAAATGGAGTGATATCGGGATTTTAGAACTCAACGATTACTTGAGGGACAAGAACCCAGATATTGTGGGTCTTACTGAAACAAAACTGAGAGAGGAGAAGACCTGATGAAGGTTGGAGAAGGAAATATAACGTTTGGAAAAGAAATAGAGTAGGTAAGATGGGAGGAGGAGTGATGTTGCTGGTTAAAAAGATATAAAGGTGGATCAAGTGAAAAAGGTATGGGAAAGGCAGAAGTGCTAAAGATCAGAGCAGAAACTAATGAAGGAAAAAGAGGCACTACATAGTGGTGTACGTACCACCTAAGACAAATGCATGGTCAGTACAGGAATATGAAGAAATGATAAGTGATACAGGAACATGTCTGGAAGAAATGTTGGGTGGCTGTGAACGAACTATAATGATGGGAGATTTTAATTGTAAAGAGGTGTGTTGGGAGGACTGGTCAATGGAAGGATCAGAGACAACATGGGAAATACACTATTGACACTGGCAATGGAAAATGTGTTAACTCAGTGGGTCAAAGAAGATACTAGGTTTGGAGGAGAGGGAGCATCGTCAAGACTGGACTTGGTCTTTAGTACAGAGCCAATGGTCATTGAGGAGATGAGGGTGGAGTGCCCTTTAGCAAAGAGTGATCATGCAGTTTTGGAGTTCAAGGTGATAGACGAAGAGAAATCTAGAAGAAATGAAGAATATAAAGTGGGAAGATGGAATTATGCCAAGACAGATTTTGGAAACCTAAAGAAATTCTTTCAAGAGACAAATTGGATGAAATTCAAGAGTGCTAAGGAGCAAATGAAAAGTGGAAGGAATTTATAAAATATACAAAGAAGGTGAGAAAAATTTGTACCAATAAGACAACATAGAGAAGTTGGAAAGCAGGACTGGTTTAACGATAGATGTGAAAAGGCTAGAACAAGAAAAGAGGATGCATGGAAGAGGTGGAGAAGGAAAAGACGGATTAAGCAGTGGGAAAGTTACAAAAGAGCAAGAAATGAATATGTGTTGATTAGAAGAGAAGAAAGAAAGAAACAAGAAAAGGATATAATTGATAAATGTAAAGACCAACCAAGGCTTTTTTACAGACATGTGAACAACAACATCAAAAATAGAGAAAGTATTGAAAGTTTAGAAGTAAATGGAGTATACAGTGAAGATCCCAGGGAAATGGCAGAGGCTATGAATGGATGCTTTCGGAAGGTATTCACAAAGGAGACTGCTTTTGACAAACCACTGGTAATGGAACAGAAAGGGATTATGAAGGAGTTTCAAGTAACGGTGGAGGAGATCAAGAACATGATGGGGAGTTTAGAAGTGAGAAAAGCTGTGGGACCTGATGGGGTATCAGGATGGATTTTAAGAGAATGCAGGGAGCAATTGGCAGAAAAAGTTTGTGAAGTAATTGATGCCTCATTAAGGGAAGGCGTAGTGCCCCAAGACTGGAAAAGAGCTAACATTGTCCCAATCTATAAATCAGGTAACAAGAGAGACCCATTGAACTATAGACCAGTGTCACTTACAAGTGTGGTAGCTAAGATGTGTGAGAGGGTGGTGAAGACTAGATGGACAGACTTCTTGGAGAAAAATGACATACTTTGTGAGTGTCAATTTGGTTTTAGGAAAGGGCGTTCATGCACGACAAACCTGATATGTTACTATTCGAGGGTGATAGATGTAATACAGGAAAGAGATGGTTGGGCTGATGGAATATATCTGGATTTAAAAAAGGCCTTTGATAAGGTACCACACCAGAGACTGATCTGGAAACTTGAAATGGTAGGAGGAGTGCATGGCAGTTTACTAAAATGGATGGAAGACTTTTGGTAGGAAGAGAAATGAGAACAATAATTAAGGACAGACCATCAGAATGGGGATTGGTGGAGAGTGGAGTTCCACAGGGATCAGTGTTGGCACCAGTAATGTTCGCAGTCTACATAAATGACATGGTGGATGGGGTGTCCAGTTATGTGAGCCTATTTGCAGACGATGCAAAATTGTTACGAAAAGTGAGATGTGACAAAGATTGCGAACTACTCCAGGAAGACTTGGACAGAATATGGAAATGGAGCTGTACATGGCAAATGGAGTTCAACACGACAAAATGCAAGAAAATAGAGTTTGGCAAGAGTGAAAGAAGAATCAGGAGTATGTACAAGATAGGAAATGAAGACATAAAACCAGTCATGAAGAAAAAGACCTTGGGGTGACAATTACCAATGACCTATCGCCAGAGAGACATATAAACAAAATAATTGGAGAAGTATTGAACTTATTGAGGAACATAAGAGTGGCGTTCGTATATCTAGATGAAGAAATGATGAAGAAAATAATTACTGCAATGATAAGACCGAGGCTTGAATATGCAACAATACAGTGGGCTCGAACTTAAAGAAACACATAAGGAAACTAGAGAAAGTACAGAGGGCTGCAACGAAAATGGTGCCTGACTTAAGAGATTTGACTTATGAAGACAGACTGAAAAGAATGCAACTTCCAACCCTGGAAAACAGAAGAGAAGGGGAGACCTGATAGCAATATACAGAGTGATGATTGGCATGGAAAAATGGATAGGGAAGATCTGTGTATGTGGAATGGAAGAATGTCGAGAGGGCATGGGAAAAAACTAAAAATGGCCACTTATAGGAGAGATGTGAAAAAATATAGCTTCCCTCATAGAAGGGTGGAAGCATGGAATAGTTTAGACATGGAAGTGGTCAACGCAAGGAATATTCATGATTTTAAGAAAAAGCTGGACATTAATAGATATGGAGACGGGACAACACGAGCATAGCTCTTTTCCCGTATGTTACAATTAGGTAAATACAATTAGGTAAATACATGTGTGCTGTACAATTTAGTTGTCATTTTTAACTTTGTTTTGTCTTTATGTTGACTCCTAGATACTGTATTTGTTGGTTTATAATGTCACTGGTTACATTGAACAAAACCAGAATTATAATGGAAAAGCCTTAATTGTGAGCTTTAGGTACTGACACCATTTTTAATGGTATACTTGTTCCAGAGAGATATGTATTCAACTGAGGTTGGTATGTGAGGCAAAACTTATCCTACTATGGAATGGATAAGCCTTTCAGTGTTTATGGATGTTTTTTCTCATGTTGTTTGCTACATATATATAATGATAGACTTGGTTTATCTATGCTGCATCATAATACAGTGGCCCCAAATGAAATGGCAAAATTTGCAATGCAAGTGATCATGCAACACAAGATTTGTTTTTACAACTTCACTCACTTTCCTACCATGTGAATGGTGGGAGGAGCTTAAGATGACGTGGCGGGCTTCTGCTTGCTTCCCTCCATTGTTTACCAGGCATCTTGTGCATCATTGCTCTCCCAGAGCTTGATGTGAGGAAGTTACATTTTCACTGCTCCTTAATGCCTTTTTTACACTTTTCAACTGATTTTGACTCCTTACTACGTGGCTCTTGATCATCACAATGGGTCGTACCAAACTTATAATGGAAGAATATCAGTAATACACATAGCTGATGATTTGTACGTGAATAGAGTTACTGTCTACAAACTTAAGAAAGCTACCACTGCGCTCCCTGAAGGTATGGTTCCACGAAGAGAACCAGGCTCTGGGGCCTGAAGAAAACCTCCCATAGAATAGACAAGGTTCTAAAGAGAGGTTGGAAGCAGCCTTCAGTAACTGAAGTGGAATTATAAAAGAAGTGTAATGCCAGGAACACCAAATATTAAGTTATTAATTATTAATCTTATAGTATAACTACAATGCATGTGGATTATCAGGCATATAGACATACATACATGCAAACACACATACATTTGATGTAAAACACTACAAAGTATGGAGAAATGATAGAAAGAATAAAGAAGGTGGTGGTATAATGGATTTTACTAAGAAAGATCTGATAATGAAGGAGGTGAACTTTAGTAAGGGAAATGAGGAAGTGATAAGTATGCTTATAACAGATAGTAAGAGGGACATTAATATTATAACAGTATACATACCACCCAGAACCAGTGCTTGGAACTATGAACAGTATCAAGTGGTGATGAGAAATACTCTAGACAGAATAAAACAGGAACTCACCAGAAAGGATAGAGTGATGATAGTCGGGGACTTTAATTGTAAGGAAATAGTGTGGGAAGACTACGAAGTTGTGAATGGTGGTGAGTGGGTAGAGGAATTTAAAAAGTATACGAGATTTACCGTAGGTCAGTTGAAGTATGCTTGTAATTTTACGAAGGTCGTCTCTGCTGACAGGGGAGCGTTCACATGAGATATGCGGGAGCCCAACCAAACACCAGACTTTAAAGACTACGAACACCACATGAAAAAATAAAATTGAGTGAAGAAATTATGGCATAAATCCCCAGAACATAAATCCCTCGAAAACTAGGGCGGGGAGAGGAGAGCATGTGAAGGCTCCCCTGTCAACAGAGACGACCTTCGTAAAATTACAAGCATACTTTAACTGACCCACGGTAAGTCTCATATACTTTTAAATTTTACGTCAGCTGTCGTCTCCGCTGACATGGGGCGCTCACATGAGGTTTTAAAGCCATGTGGGTTTCATAGTAAATCGCAAACTATGATGCCAAAATGGAAAATAAGGAGTGCCATTTAAGGGACTTGATAGCAAATTTAATAATTGTGAAGGCCACAGAACATTTGAGATGGGTAAATTTTACAGCCATAACCCCAAAATGAACCCGGCATAAGTACAGCATAGTCATCTATCCAAAACAAATGAACAACACTACAATTTCATTTAACCAAATGAAAAATTAAGAATATACACATGATGACTCAAAAGTTCAAACATAAAGAATTCAATGGTACAATTGCATATAATATCCTCTTTAGCGGTATCTTTATCTACCCAAAGTCACCAATAATACAAATTCATTTGATAACTAACAAATTTGAAAATTTGAAAACCCAAAACTTAACCATAACCAATCTTATTAATCTACGTGCAAAACTGCATCCTGAAAAGGATCGGAAATGCCTACAATACCCTTGTCATAAAATCTAGCAAAGGTTGATTCCCAAGACCATCCCGCTTTCGCCATGATAGTACCGATGGGGACAGCTAGAGCCTTGGCCTTTGAAGCTGCCGCCGATCTGACACTTCCTGCAGTAAACACATTAGTATTAATCCCAGCCAAATGAAGAACAGTCTTAACCCATCTGGAAATGGTATCTTTAGACACAGGTTTATAAGGTTTGACAAAACTAATGAGAAGTCTATTTTCTGCATTTGGAAAACATCTAAGATAATATTTAGTCCTTGTACTCTCTCAGAGTCTTACAAACACAAAGTCTTGCATCCTTGTCCAAAGCAACAAAGGTGACAAACTGAGTGTTAAAATTTGGCCTACATTGTTTAATGTTGTCCCCTAACGGAATTGTAATGGAACAGTCTTCAATGTTGATGCCTGGAAGCATGAGTAAGTGCAACGTTTGGATGCGTGCAGCCTGCGTGAGTGCCATCAGCATAACCAGTTTAAGCGTAATTTCTTTTAAACTAAGTGTGTTCAATTGGGTATAAGGATCTCAAAAATTTACAACAGTCTGGACATCCCACGTCTTTGTGTACCGTGGTTTAGGGGTCGAGGTTAAAAACACCTTTCAGAAATCTGATGACGAGGGGATGGCTGCCCGCAGATACACCATCTACCATAATACCCCTTGAGGTGTTAATGGAGCTATAACTACACCCTGTTGAAAGACACCGTTAAAAGTTTATGATGTCATTCACATTTGGATTAAAGGGATTGATGTCCCTCTACCACAAAAGCTTACCCATTGCTTGAGATGTGACTGGTACTGTTTTCCTGTCTGTACCTGGCTTCCAAGACGCCATGATGAGGGAGTCCCGGAAAGAAGGCACGCCATCAACCGAGTGTGTGTCAAGATAGGGTGTGTTTCTGTTGAGCAGGGATGCATCAAAATGTTCTTTGATTTCCTGAGCAGTCTGGGGTGATCTATCAGCATATGGAGCAGCCTGCCCATCCAAGGCTGTGATCTCCAGAGTGGGACCACTATCCACCCCTTGACCTGCTCTGCCCCATCTTCTGCAAACACCTAGAGATCAAGGAAAAAGGAGGAAAAAGATAAGAAAGAGTAAGATTTGTCCAGTTAAGAGAGAAAGCATCAAAATATGTTGCCTCAGGGTCAGGTTTCCATGAGCAAAAAATAGGTATCTGTTTGTTAAGCCTAGATGCAAACAGGTCAATAGAGGGGGTACCAAAAGTGGAACAGAGAGAACTAAAAACATTGACATCCAATTTCCACTCGTACAAGAATTGAAAGTGCGAGAAGCCTCATCTGCCTCATAGTTAGCTTTCCCCGGGATGTGTGAACATGTGATCCATACTTCATTATCAACACACCAGTCCCAAATGAGTATAGAAAGATCATTGCAGGGCAGAGATTTGGTACCTCCCATTTCATTCACATAAGTAACAGCTGTAGAATTGTCACAAAAAATTTTAATATGTTTTCCTTAACTTCCTGCCGAAATGTCTGCAGAGTAAATAAAATTGCTTTAAGTTCAAGAGCATTGATGTGTAATGAAATTTCCTCCAAAGACCAACTACCACGTGTAGAAACCTGGTTAAGGCTGCCACCCCAACCAATATTGGAAGCATCTGTGAACAATTCAAGTTCTGCAGCTGGCCTGAAAATAACCCTATCCTGTACTGCTGCATTTTTGCACCACCAGAGTAATTCTTGTTTCAGCTTCTCAGAAATAGGCATCATAGCATCAAATTTCTCATGAGAGTGATGTAAAGCATAAATCTTGGCCCTTTCAAGAACTCTGTAATGCAGTTTTCCCAGAACGACCGCAGAGGTGGCAGCGACCAAAATACCTATCACCTGTGCAACCTGTATAATCTGGGCAACCGACTTGTGCATAAGATCCTCACAAGCAAGAAGAATTTTAGAAACTCTTCTTTCCGGCAAAGAAATTTTCATAGTGTCAGTGTTGATAATGTTGCCTAAGTATTCAATAGACTTAGTAGGAGTAAGAATGGACTTTTCCTCATTGATACAAAAACCCAGTCTCCTGAAAAGGGAAACAGTTTCCTGCACACAAGTGAGGCAACCTGCTTGTGAGCTGTTGCAGATATGTGAATCATCTATGTAACTGGTGATAGTATAACCTTTGTTCCTCAAATGTGAAAAAACTGGCTTCATAAGTTGTGTGAAAATTCTAGGTTCTTGTGACACCCCATTAGGTAAACAATTGAATTGGTAAATAACCCCTTGCCATGTGAAACAGAAAAATCTTTGCTGTTCCTCCGCTATCTTGACTGAGTAATAGCCATGTTTTAAATCCACTGACGCCAAGAAGTCACCTGCATGAATGAGCTTGATCGCAAGTTCAAAATCCTCCATTTTAAAGTGGATATATGGAATGTGTAAATTAAGTTTCTCTAAATTCAAAACTATCCTATATCCACCATTCTTTTTTTTTCCTTAGAAAAATAGGAGAAATAATTTGTCCATATTGCCACTCAGTGACAGAAATTACCTTAAGAAGTAATTTTTGAATTTCAGTAGAAATAACATCCTGTTCTAAAGAATTAAACCTGTATTCAACCTTCTGAAAAAATAAGTGTTTGACGTTCTCCACATTAATATCCAAATGGCAGTGTTGAACAAAATCTAATATACAAGGATCAAGTAATTTCCTTCCATTCATGGACAAAGTGGTGAAGTCTACCACCCACAAAACAGTCACTTGCCTGATTCAGTGCTGGGGCTTGAGTAGCCCAGGCCCTGGCGTTTTGGGTCTGGGTAACGTGGAGCCTGGGACGATCTCTGACCAGACTTGAAGGCTGACCTCTTAAACCCGTAGGGCTGGAACCTAGATGAGAAACCTCTAGTTCTGCCAGGAAGATGCCACGGGAAAACCTGCCTCTTGGCTGTGATGGTGGACCGTAACTTTGCCGATTCTTCAATCTGTTTTACACTTTTGGAAATATCATCACCAAACAAAAATCTGGACATGGGAACTTTTTCTGTGCAGAGGTGATTCAATTCATGCTTCATCACAAACCTCCTATTGAGGTTGTTCCTAACATTGGCATGACCTAACAAGGCCAGTGCACCATTTATCGGGTTTGTTTCCTGCGCCACCACATGGTGCTGCTCATCACTGGTCACTTTGTCTAATTTTACTAAAGATTTGGTAATTATAGAAGCAGCCCTCAAAGTGTCCTTATTTACCTCCCTCAGCCGAAAATCCACTCTCCTGGCCTCTGGCCTCAGTGCCTCCAACACTTGAGGGTTGCAGTCCACTGCAGAGAGGGCAGGGCAGTTAGCAGGTCTCAAAACACAGTCATCCTCACATAAGGCTTTATAGTCGTCCTCTCGAATGCCCTTATCAAACATAAAATTTATCATATCAGCCACCTTACTGTCCACTTTGGCGAAAACACGTCCGTCGGGTTAAAATACTCCACTACTCACAGTAGTGGAGGGCTCACCAACGGAATCATCATCACTGCTGTCTGCAGGGAATCCCGAGAAGGAAGGAGGGGATGGCGAGCAAGCCTGCCCATGAGAAGGCCCAGCACCTTCATTAATCGTGGTGGTGCGGGCAGTGGAGGAGGCCCCCGCATCCACAGGATTAGGTGAAACCGGGAAGGCTCCCCACGGTCCCTCTTGAGACGGTCAATTTCAGACCTCATCTCAGCCAGGGCGTCTAAAACAGCATTCCACTGCCTGGGTAGGGGGGCCGAAGGTAGAGTTGAAGCGGGCGGGGGGCAGGGGGCAGAGGCAAACACGTCGGAACCGTGAACCGAACGTGACTGGTGCTTCCTCGCCCGATCCCCCGCATGACGACTCCTGGAAGAGTCACTGCCCCTGCCAATATGGTCCAAATCATGGGCACTGGGCACTCAATTGGCCAGGGAGGGTCCAACAAGGGCACCAGCCCCATCATCATTAATTGTATCTCTTCCTTTCTTCCTCATTTCTATTTTTCTTTATATAGATATCCTTGCAGCCTTCTGTTTCTCTAAGTTTTGTTGTTCTATATAATATTTCTTCTGTTGCTGCTTGTGATTTTAGTAATATTTTAATTGGTCTCGTTTTCCTTCTTGATATGGTCCCATTCTGTTTATTTCTTCTACTTCCTCTTCCAAGTTCTGCCTATCTTCGTCATTAGATTCTTCAGTAGGTCTTTGACTGATTTCATTTCTTCTTTTCTCTTTTTGGTCTATATTTTATATTTTTCTTTTTCCAAATACGACTACACTCTTCTTTTTTCTGCAATTTTCTCTAGATTTTCTTTTGTCTTGAGGACTCCTATCATTTTGTTTGTCATATTTTCTTCTTTTCTTTAAGTTGTTCTTGAATCACCTCCTGAAAATCAGCCTTATCTTTCTTATCTTGGACTCTCCATGCTTGTACTTCTTTTTAATCATTTCTTATTCTTTCCTCTTTCCCTTGGGACTTAATCTTTATTCTCCTTTTTTTCCCTTTAAAACAGGTCCTTCCCTTCCCTCTGTTCTTGTGTTCCTTTACTTTCCTTTTTTTTCTTTTTGTCTTTTCCCCAGGCTTCTTTTCCCTTCCACTTTTTTTTATCCCTTCTTTCAGTTTAAAACTCCAATTTCCTTTTCTTTTAAATTCTCTTTCATTTTCCATCTTCTTCCTTTATATTTTATTTCCTAAGTTTTTACATTTTCAATATTTGAATCTCTTTTTATTAATTGCATCAATTCAATCTTTGCTTTTCCTTCCCACATTAGTTATCACACCCTTCCTTAAATTTCATGTCCTCCTTTTAATTTCTTTTCCTCATTATTCCTTTATAAATTTTGATTTCCTAAAGTTTGGTTTCCCAGCCCAGGCCATTAAATACTATTTCCTTATGAAATTCAACTAATTTCTTGAAAACCCGCCATGTTCCCTAACCATTCTTTTTGTTTTTGTTTTACCATTTTAGTTTAAACGGGCCCTTTTTTCCCCTTGTTTTTACCTTTCCAATCCTTCTTTAAAATTTCCAAAATCCTTTCTTCTTCCTTCTAAACCTTTCATTAATTCTTTTCCCTTGCGGAAATTATTTTTATTCTTCCTTTCTTCCTTTTCATTTTTCTTTATTTGTTCCTTTGCAATTTCTTTTCTCAAGGTTTGTTTTCATTAATATTTTTCCGTTGTCAATTTTAGAATTTTAATTGGTCTCCTTTTCCCTTCTTTTTCCCAATTTGGTTTAATTTCCTACCCTTTAAGTTCTCCTATTTGTCATTTCCTTCAATTCTTTGGACCATTTCTTTCCTTTTTTTGGTCTAATTTTTTATTTTTTCTTTTTATTAAATCACACACTCTTCCTGCAATTTCCAACTGGGTTTCTTTTTTTAGGATTTATCAATTTTTTTCATTTTCTTTTTCTTTTGTTCCTTAATTTGAAAATGGCCTTACTTTCAATTTCTTCCAAATTTTTTTTTAAATTCTTATCTTTTCCTTTTTGGTTTGTTTTCCTTCCTTTTCCTTTCCAAGTCCTTTTCCTTTTGTTTCTTTAGTTCTCCCATTCTTCCCCCTCCTTATTTTTTCCACATCTTTTTCATCTTTCCCATTTCCTGTTCTTTTTCCTTAATTTCCATTTCCCTTTTCCATTTTCAGAATTCTTTTAATTTTAGGGTTTCTTATTTCAACACCTTTTGCATAACTCTCACCCATTTCTGTCTCCATTTAAAAAATTTTTTCCCTTTTCTTTATTAATTATTTAAATGAAGAAAAAAAAATGGTCCAATACCTGCCCCGGGCCACTGTAAATCTTCAACTTGGAAATTCCTTATCTTTCCTCCCTTTTCTCTCCCCTTTGAAATTTTTTATTTACCTAATTGTGTTTTCCCTTTTAAGCCCTTTCCTCCTTCTAACTTTCCAATTTTTTGTGGCACTTTGCAAACCTTTTTAAATCTAAATGTTCCAGTCCAAACCCCTCTCTTTTTTTAACTCTTCAACTTTCCTTTAGAATAGGAAATCCAATTAAATTTTTTCCAAGGACCGTTTTTCAAAACCAAATTGGCCATTTGATAATTTAATTTGTTGGTCTTCCCTTCGTTCCAATTGGTTTCCTTTATTCTTTCACATCCCTTCAATTAACCATTTTGTAGGCCTTTTTAAATTTTCTTTTGCTTTTTATGAACCACCACTCCTTTCCAATTCCAATCTTTATTTTATTTACAATTTTTATATTTTTGTATTAGGAAATTGCTATTCCAATTTTTTTTTTGTTTTTTTTTTTTTTTTTTTTTTTTTTTTTTTTTTTTTTTTTTTTTGTTGGTGTTTTATTTTATTTCCTAAGGTTTTTTACATTGTTTATTTCCCACCTCCTAGCTTATTATCTTCAATTTCAAATTTTTTTTTTAACTCTTGCACAACCCTTCACCAAACCAAAATTACGTTCACCCTTTGGCTTCTTTTTAAAAATTTCCAAACACCCTTCCTTTTCTCCCACTTTTCATATCTTTCTTGAATTTCCCCAAATAATTTTTCCTCTCAAGGTTCTTTCCATTTTCCTTTTCCAATTCTTTGGTTCAATTTTAAACCCTTTTTAAAATCAGTCCCCTCCCTTCTCTTGTTCCAAATTTTAGAATAGCTTTTAGTTACAAGCCTCCTTTTCTAAAACCAAATTCTTTTGTAAATTTTTGTCTTCAAAACTCCTTATTGTTTCTTTTATTTTCCACTTTCTTGCATAATTAACTGTTTAATACCTTTGAATTTTTCTTCTTTCCTTTGCCTTTATAGGGAAATACTCTTTCCAATTTCCCTTGGCAATTTATTTTCTAAAAATTTTATAATTTTATTGGTTGTTTTCTTCCCTTTGGTTTTTTTTTATTTTTTTGTTTTTTTTTTTGTTGTTTTTTTTTTTTTTTTGTTTGAATTATTTCCACTTTTCTAATTTCCCTCTTATTTATGTCCCCTCCCATATTTCACAATCCTTTTTCTTTATAACTCATTTTGCTCACCAAACCATTTAAAAGTTCCACTCCCCATTCTTTTAATAATTTTTAAACTGACCCCTTTCCGCTTTTTCTTCACTTAATTCATATTCTTTTAATCCTTTTTTTCCCCTTTCCAAATTTTTATCCAATTTAATGTCCTTCCTTTTTGCCATTTTCCAACTTTTCCCACAGTAATCCTTCAAATTCAACCTTTACCTTTTTTGAAATCCCAAATTTAAATACATTCCCCATTCCTCTCTTTGTACTTATAACATTTTTCCTAGGTAAAACTCCAATAAATTTTAACCAAATTTTCTAAAACCAAATTTTGGCTTCCTGTATTAATTTTTTTTCTTTCCAGTTTATCCATTTTTCTTTGTTCCTTTTCACCATTCCTTTCCAATTACATAGTTTTGGTCCAATTTAAATTCTTTCCTTTCCTTCCGTCTTATTTATTCCTCCTCTTTTCCAACCTTTTGGTTTAAACTTCCATTTTGTTGAGCAAAATTTTTATGATTTGGTTGTTATATAAAGGACTTTTTCTTCCCCTCATTCCTTTCTGTTCCCTTGGACTTCATTCCCAATCCCATTTTCCTTTTTTCCATCCCAATTCCTTCCTTTAACCCTTTTTTTCCAAGCTTGGTTACTTTAAAACCCTTTCCTAAATACAGTCCCTCCTCTTTCCCTTGGCCTTTCAAATTTGGTCCTTATTAAAACCTTTCCTAAAAATTTATTTATTTAATTTGTTTCTTGGCCATTCTTTTTTAATTCTTCCACCATCCCTTTCCTTTAACCTTTGTGTTTCTTTTTGCCTTTTTTCCCTTTATAATTGGGAAGAACCCAATTTTGGTTGTTCCTTTTACATTTTAATGTTTTATAGGTTTTTCCTCTTCCTTCTTTCCCTTAATTATTAATATTGCTTCCTTAATTTTCCTTATTTAATAATTTCAATTTCTTTAACCTTTTCCAATGCCCATCTCTTTTCCCTTTGGCCCTTCTTTGGCTTAAAACCTCCTTTTTTTTTTTAGGTTCTATATTTTTACCCAATTCCTGAACCTTCCTTTGTTTTTGTTATTTTTCCAAAATTTAAAAATTTTTTTCTCTTTTCACTGTCCTTTCTAGTTTTCCTTTCTTCCTTCCCATTAATTTTAAATTCTTGGTTTTAAAAGTTTTCCTTAATTTAATAATTTCCTTTTTTTAAATTTCCATTATTTTTTTTCCTTTAGTTTTGTTAAACCAAATTTTTCTTCTTCCTTTAGGCCTTATTTAATTATTTTTTTTTTATATTTAAAATAATTTTTTAATTTTTTTTTCCAACTTCCTCCCATTAATAAGTAGTTTTTAAGATTTTCAATTACAAGTTTTTTAATTTAAAGTTTTTTAAAACCATTTAAATAATTTCTTCTTTTCTTAACTTTTTTCTCCTTCTTTTAAAAAATTAAAATTTTTTATATTATTAATTTTTTTTAATAAATATTTTTAATATTTTTACTTTTTCCTAAAGTGGATATTTTTAAGATTAAGTCCTTCCTTTACAAGTTTTTAAAATTTTGGTTAAACCTAAATTTATTTATTTACTTAAAAAAATTTTTCTTCTCATTGGGAAACCAAACCCAGAAATTGGAAGCAATGCTATGAATCCCTTTGCTCACATCTGTTTTTAATTTGAATTAGTTTCTTCAACCTTATTTTTTAATTCTTTCCACATTCTTTATTCTAAAGTGGTAAATTTAATTTTTTTTCCTTTAAATTTATTCATTAACCAATTAGGGCCTTTCCTCCCGCGCCAAACCTGCCAACTTGTCTTGGATCCTTCAACTCCTTTTAAATTTTTTAAGACATTTCTTAATCATTCTAAAATGAATAAAGAATTATTGAAGTTTTTTGTTCAAATTATATTTCCCAATTTTCAAACAAACCTTTCAAAATGCAAGCTTTCAATCCTTCAAGTTATATGAGAATGGTTAAAGTCTTTTCCAATCTTAAACCTCTCTTCAAATGAATCTCTAAAGGCATAAAACCAGAACCAACCCTTTTGTGAACACCTCTTGAATGTTTCTTTCCTTCTTCCAATGAAAGATAGTTTCCAAATCTTTTAAAGCCATTTAATCTCTTGATGAAAAACAAGGCCATCCCCAACCAGTTTAAGTTGCCTTCTCAAAATCTGAAATTTCTTTCCTTTCTACCCTTCTCCTGGATAGTCTCATTAAAAAATTTTAAATTTATTTCTTTCAAGAAATTTTATTTTTCTTATTTTCCCTGTTATTTTAATTTTAATTACCTTTCAACTTCATTCCTATTCATTGTAAAGGTTTAAATCTTTAATTTTTTTTTCATATTTCAAATCTATTTTTTAATTCTTGTATTATTTTTATTAAATTTATTATTAATTATAATATTTTTATAATTTTATTTAATTTTTATAAAAATTAAATATTTTTTTTATATATATATATATATATATATATATATATATATTTTTTTTTTTATAAATTATTCTTTTATAATTTATTTTTTTTATTATTTTTATACTTTTATCATTTCATTTTTTCCCTTTTCATCCTTGTCCTTTTATTGTCCTTCCTTTCTTTCAAAATGGCCCTTTCCCCAAATTTCAACCTCCCCCAGAATTCCTTTATTCTTCTTGTTCCAACCATCTGTGAATTTTTTTTTATTTGGTTTAAGAATTCTTTTTTTCTTCAATTTTCTTTTTCATTCCCTTCTTTAATTTCCTTTCCTTAATTAAATTCTGAACACTTATTCACCCCAAAATTTCTTCCATCTTTCCTTAAACACAAACACCACATTTCAGACTTTTTCACAACAAAACCTTAATTCTTCAATTCTTGTCCCCAAAAATCAAGAATTTCTTTGATTTTTAATTTCCAACCTTTTCTTTCCTCATTTTTCTTTTCTTTCCTTCTGTGTGTGTGTGTGTGTGTGTGTATTTACCTAGTTGTATTTACCTAGTTGTAGTTTTACAGGGCCTGGGCTTTATGCTCGTGTGGTCCCGTCTCCATATCTAAACTTATCCAATTTTCTTTAAAACTATGCACACTCTTTGCTGACACCACTTCCTCACTCAAACTGTTCCAAGTCTCAACACATCTTTGCGGAAACTAAATTTTTAACATCTCTCAGACATCGTCCCTTCCTTAGTTTCTTACTATGCGATCTTGTGCTTCTAAAGTCATATTCTTCTCTCAGGATCAGTTTCTCATTATCCACTTCATCCATTCCGTTAATCAATTTATAAACTTGTATCAGATCCCCTCTCTCTCTTCTCTGCTCCAAGGTTGGTAGATCCATTGCCTTTAGTCTCTCCTCATATGTCATCCCTTTAAATTCTGGAACCATTCTTGTAGCCATTTTTTGTAGTCTCTCTAATTTTCTTATGTGTTTCTTTTTATGGGAGTCCACACAACTCCTGCATATTCCAATCTAGGTCTTATTTTAGTACTTATCAATTTCTTCATCATTTCCTTGTCCATATAGTGAAATGCTACTCCAATATTCCTTAGCAAATTATACGTCTCTCTGAAAATTCTATCAATATGGCTTACCGGTTGATTATTTTCTTCCATTGTCACTCCCAAGTCCTTTTCCTTTTTTACTTTTTCTAGTTCTACTCCATCTCCCATCTTATAGATTCCCACTGGTCGTCTTTCACTTTTCCCATTTCCATGACATGGCTTTTGTCCACATTGAATTCCATCTCCCATTTTTTACTCCATTTCCAGATCTTGTTTAAGTCTTCCTGTAGTATTTCACAATCCTCTGTTTGTTTAATGACTCTGCACAGTTTCGCATCGTCCATAAACAGATTTATGTAGCTGTTCACTCCCTCTGGCATGTCATTTATATATACGAGAAAAGTATTGGTGCCAATACTGACCCCTGTGGCACTCCGCTGTCTACTGTTCTCCACTTGGACTTCATATCTTTAACTATCGTCCTTATTTCTCTCCCCTTAAGTAATTCTTCATCCATCTCAATGTGCTTCCTTTTAAGCCACCCTTCTCCTCTAACTTCCATAGTAATCTTTCATGTGGCACTTTATCAAAAGCCTTTTTTAGATCTAAATAAATACAGTCAACCCATCCCTCTCTCTCTTGTACTTTATCAACTATTCTAGAGTAGAAACTCAATAAATTTGTCACACATGACCGACCTTTTCTAAAACCAAATTGGCTATTTGATAATATTTTGTTGTCTTCAAGAAACTCAATCCATTGCTTCTTTATTACTTTTCACACATCTTGCATATTACACTAGTTAGTGATACCGGTCTGTAATTTAAAGGTTCTTCCTTCCTTCCGCTCTTATATATGGGAACCACCTCAGCTCTTTTCCACTCCACTGGCACTGTTCCATTTTCTATTGAGCATTTTATGATGTTGTATATTGGACTTGCTAGTTCTTCCCTACATTCTTTCAGTATTCTGCCTGAGACTTCATCCGGTCCCATTGCCTTTTCCTCATCCAATTCCGTCATCAACTTTTTTATTTCAAGCTTGGTTACTTTAATCTCTTTCATATAGACAGTCTCTCTATTACCCTGTGGTCTTTCAAATTTGGATTCCTTAGTAAAGACCTCATGAAATTTACTATTTAACAGTTCTGCCATACTTTTGGGTCTTCCACCATTCCGTTTTCTCCTTTTAACCTTTCTATTGTTTCTTTTTGTCTTATTTTTCCATTTATGAATCTGTAGAACAATTTTGGTTGTTCCTTACATTTTTCGACAATGTCCTTTTCATAGTTCTTTTCTTCTTCCTTTCTCACCTTAGCATATTCATTTCTTGCTGTTTTGAAGTTTTCCTTATTTTCTGGATTTCTGTTTCTTCTCCACCTTTTCCATGCTCCATCTCGTTTCTCCTTTGCCCTAGCACATCTTGCATTAAACCAATCTTTCTTTCCTTCTTCTTTAGGTCTATATTTCGGAACATATTCCCTGACCCCAGTTTTGTATATTTCCAAAAATAAGTTATATTTCTCTTGAACCGTTAATGAGTTTTCCATCTCCTCCCAGTTTACGTTTTAAAATAGTTCTTGAGATTCTCAATATCAGCCTTTCTGTAATTTAATCGGTCTCCTTTGTATGATTCATCTCTATCTTCCTTTCCTTCTTCTATATCCATCTCTAATATTACATGGTCACTCTTTCCCAATGGGCACTTGTATCTTATATCATCGTTAATTGGTATATCCCTTGTAAAAACTAGGTCTAATCTTGCCGGCTCATCGTTTCCTCTGAATCTTGTGTTTTCCTTTACTCTTTGGACCATCAAATTATCTATCATTAGGTTCAGGAATCTATCTCCCCAGGCATCTTCCCCCATACCACTTTCATAATTTTCCCAGTCTACCTCCTTACAGTTGAAATCTCCTATCAATATCACTTTTCTCCTTTCCTTAATGATTCTTGTAAGACTCCTTATTGTGTCATCTATCATGTCTCTATATTCTTGGTTAGTCCATGAGTTTGTTTTGGTGGCACATATGTTCCAATGATTGTTAACTCCTTTTTGTTAATATGCATCTTAACATACAGTATTTCTGATCTTCCTTCTCCAAACTTCACTTGATTTACCACTATCTCCTTCCTTAACATCATCATGACTCCTCCTCCTCCTTTACCCACTCTGTCTCTCTTCCATATATTATACCTTTTATCTATGTCTATTTTTATTGCCTCATTTAACTTTGTTTCCACCAGGCATACAATATCTGGTTCTTCTTTCTTTATGTAATCTTTTAATTCTAATTTACTGTGTCCCATGTGTGTGTGTGTGTGTGTGTGTGTGTGTGTGTGTGTTCTTATTATTTTTAGTTAAACTTGCTCCATTCTTTTCTCTTCTTTCTCTTTTATATACCATTTCCTTATCCTGTCTCCTATAATTCTCCAAAAATGCCTTCTTCTCCTCCTCTGACCTTTCATTATTTTTTCTCTTGCTTCTGCCACCAGTTCATTGTGTCTCTTCCTTTCCTCCTCGTTTCTATTTTTCTTTATATATATATCTTTGCAACCTTCTGTTTCTCTGAGTTTTGTTTTTCTATATAGTACTTCTTCTGCTGCTGCTTGTGATTTTAGTAATATCTTAATTGGTCTCACTGTTCCTTCTTGATATGGTCCCATTCTATATATTTCTTCTACTTCCTCTTCTAAGTTCTGTCTATCCTCGTCATTCAGATGTTTTAGTAGGTCTTTTACTGATTTCATTTCGTCTTTTTCCCTTCTTGGTCTATATTTAAAAAAATTTTCTTTCAGTCCAAAAATAATTACACTCTTCTTTTTTTCTGCAATTTCTCTTACTAAATTTTCTTTTTTCTTGAGGACTCCTATCATTTTGCTTGTCATTTTTTGATCTCTTTCTTTTAACTGTTCTTGAAATACTTCTTGAGATGATTCCTTGTCTTTCTTATCTTGGATTCTCCATGCTTGTACTTCTTTTTTAATCTCTTCTTGTACTCTTTCTTCTTCTTTGTTAACTAGATCTTTTAGCTTCTCTTTTTCTTTTTTCCTTTTTACCCAGTCCTTCTTCCATCAATTTCTTGTAGTTCGCTACTTCCACTTTTAATTCTTCATTTTCGGTTCTTAGCCTAGTTTCGTTTTCTTCCACTCTTTTTATCCTTTCTTTCAATTTCTGGAGCTCTTTATCCTGTTTTTCATTCTCTTGCATTCCCATACTCTCCTTTATCAATTAACTAATTTACGTTCGATAGTCAAGACTCTATCAAATAGTGAAGTTTTTGCTATCAAAGCCTTCAAATTCTCTTTCTCCCTCACCAACATTGTCATCATCAGCTTTCATTCTTTCCCTTGTCACATACCTGCATTTAGATGAAATATCTTTCTCACTCATTATTTTTAACACTGTATTCATGAAAAAAAAAAATGAGTCCACACTTTTCATCCACTTTAAACCCAAACAAATGTGTGTGTGTGTGTGTGTGTGTGTATTTACCTAGTTGTATTTACCTAGTTGTAGTTTTACAGGGCCTGGGCTTTATGCTCGTGTGGTCCCGTCTCCATATCTACACTTATCCAATTTTTCTTTAAAACTATGTACACTCTTTGCTGACACCACTTCCTCACTCAAACTGTACCAAGTCTCAACACATCTTTGCAGGAAACTAAATTTTTAACATCTCTCAGACATCGTCCCTTCCTTAGTTTCTTACTATGCGATCTTGTGCTTCTAAAGTCATATTCTTCTCTCAGGATCAGTTTCTCATTATCCACTTCATCCATTCCGTTAATCAATTTATAAACTTGTATCAGATCCTCTCTCTCTTCTCTGCTCCAAGGTTGGTAGATCCATTGCCTTTAGTCTCTCCTCATATGCCATCCCTTTAAATTCTGGAACCATTCTTGTAGCCATTTTTGTAGTCTCTCTAATTTTCTTATGTGTTTCTTTTTATGAGTCCACACAACTCCTGCATATTCCAATCTAGGTCTTATTTTAGTACTTATCAATTTCTTCATCATTTCCTTGTCCATATAGTGAAATGCTACTCCAATATTCCTTAGCAAATTATCGTCTCTCTGAAAATTCTATCAATATGGCTTACGGTTGATTATTTTCTTCCATTGTCACTCCCAAGTCCTTTTCCTTTTTACTTTTCTAGTTCTACTCCATCTCCCATCTTATAGATTCCCACTGGTCGTCTTTCACTTTTCCCATTTCCATGACATGGCTTTTGTCCACATTGAATTCCATCTCCCATTTTTGCTCCATTTCCAGATCTTGTTTAAGTCTTCCTGTAGTATTTCACAATCCTCTTTTTGTTTAATGACTCTGCACAGTTTCGCATCGTCCATAAACAGATTTATGTAGCTGTTCACTCCCTCTGGCATGTCATTTATATATCGAGAAAAAGTATTGGTGCCAATACTGACCCTGTGGCACTCCGCTGTCTACTGTTCTCCACTTGGACTTCATATCTTTAACTATCGTCCTTATTTCTCTCCCCTTAAGTAATTCTTCATCCATCTCAATGTGCTTCCTTTTAAGCCACCCTTCTCCTCTAACTTCCATAGTAATCTTTCATGTGGCACTTTATCAAAAGCCTTTTTTAGATCTAAATAAATACAGTCAACCCATCCCTCTCTCTTTGTACTTTATCAACTATTCTAGAGTAGAAACTCAATAAATTTGTCACACATGACCGACCTTTTCTAAAACCAAATTGGCTATTTGATAATATTTTGTTGTCTTCAAGAAACTCAATCCATTGCTTCTTTATTACTTTTCACACATCTTGCATATTACACTAGTTAGTGATACCGGTCTGTAATTTAAAGGTTCTTCCTTCCTTCTGCTCTTATATATGGGAACCACCTCAGCTCTTTTCCACTCCACTGGCACTGTTCCATTTTCTATTGAGCATTTTATGATGTGTGTGTGTGTGTGTGTGTGTGTGTGTGTGTGTGTGTGTGTGTGTGTGTGTGTGTGTGTGTGTGAGTGAAATTTGTATGAGTCAGGCTTTTTTTGTCGGACCAACCTTTCCCCCTATTAGTCCGAGTTCTCAACAGTATTACACTAAAATGGTGAATGCAAACAGAGGGAAAACTTATCTAAAATTATTATTAAAGAAACTTATCTTATATATTACATCTTACAATCAGTCCTTATATTACATCTTAAACTATATAATACTTAAATTTTACTCACATTAGTGCTATGATATTAGTAGCTTACAGCCAAGTGTTATCTTGACAACACCTAACACAGCATAGTTACTGACCAGGGAACTTGCTTCTTTTTCCCATGATGCTCAGAACAGCTGGCAAAGTATGATGATGATGGTAACCATTTATAATGAATGAGGTGTGAAGGTAGTTGCAGAGTTGAGGTGTAATAGTATATATATAAATATTTTTCTATGTTTTCCCAGGTTGTGTGTATCAACACTGCAGTGGTGTCAACGAAATATCTCAACAGCTTCTATACCACTCTTCTTCAGATTAACACAGGATCTTAGGTGAGGTGATGCAAAAAGTAGTTTGATTTTTATGTTGTAGCTATTAATCTATGGCAAGTCATGTCAAGCTTATCATTTGATTCAAGTGAGTACATTTTCTGAAGAACATTGAGAATAGTTAAAGAAAGACCTTGATGTCTTTACCCAATACTAGTACTAAGTGCACAGGTATATGCAAGCACATTAAGCTAATTAAAGTGAATTGCGAAAAATGTGGAGAATCTCTAGGAAAAGTGATGGAGAAGCAGGCTGAATGGAAAAAAGTCAGGAAGTGGAAAGAAAGGAGGTAAATTACAAAGTTGCAAGTCTGGAAAAGGAAATCAAAGAGTCAGGGAGAAAACTTTGGGCCTTGCTGAAATTATAGATCAACAGATCATAGAAGAGAAGATAGCTGAGAAAGTGGTGAAGGTTATTAAGTCAAATGAGACATTGGTGAGGGAAACTGTAGACAAAAGAGATGTGTGGTGATATTTGGTGTGGAGGAGGATAAGACACCGAGTAAAATGGAGAGAGAGAAAACATAAAAAGGTGATAAATAATATCATTAATGTGGTGCAAGAGGAGGAAAAGACCTAGTACAAGAAATAGAGGACTTCCATAGAATTGGAAAGTTCACAAGAGAAGGTATGAGGCCAATAAGAATCAAACTTAAGTCACAAAAGGATGTAGATGAATTGGTGGAGAAGTCATGGAGGCTAGCCCAGCAGGAAACAACAAGGAAGATTTGGTTGAGAAGAGATCTCGGTGAAAAGGAAAGAGAAATGTTAAATGAGTTGAGAAAGGAGGCTTTGAAAAAAATGAAGAGAGGACAGAAGAGAGAAGAAAGAGTTTTTCTGGAGAATCTTGGATATGAGACTGAGGAAGTGGTTCATAACCCAGAAAAGTACAGCAAGAAAGGACTAAAGAAACTTACATATGAGCGAAATGTAATGTATTCCAACATAAATGGAGTGATATCGGGATTTTAGAACTCAACGATTACTTGAGGGACAAGAACCCAGATATTGTGGGTCTTACTGAAACAAAACTGAGAGAGGAGAAGACCTGATGAAGGTTGGAGAAGGGAAATATAACGTTTGGAAAAGAAATAGAGTAGGTAAGATGGGAGGAGGAGTGATGTTGCTGGTTAAAAAGATATAAAGGTGGATCAAGTGAAAAAGGTATGGGAAAGGCAGAAGTGCTAAAGATCAGAGCAGAAACTAATGAAGGAAAAAGAGGCACTACATAGTGGTGTACGTACCACCTAAGACAAATGCATGGTCAGTACAGGAATATGAAGAAATGATAAGTGATACAGGAACATGTCTGGAAGAAATGTTGGGTGGCTGTGAACGAACTATAATGATGGGAGATTTTAATTGTAAAGAGGTGTGTTGGGAGGACTGGTCAATGGAAGGATCAGAGACAACATGGGGAAATACACTATTGACACTGGCAATGGAAAATGTGTTAACTCAGTGGGTCAAAGAAGATACTAGGTTTGGAGGAGAGGGAGCATCGTCAAGACTGGACTTGGTCTTTAGTACAGAGCCAATGGTCATTGAGGAGATGAGGGTGGAGTGCCCTTTAGCAAAGAGTGATCATGCAGTTTTGGAGTTCAAGGTGATAGACGAAGAGAAATCTAGAAGAAATGAAGAATATAAAGTGGGAAGATGGAATTATGCCAAGACAGATTTTGGAAACCTAAAGAAATTCTTTCAAGAGACAAATTGGATGAAATTCAAGAGTGCTAAGGAGCAAATGAAAAGTGGAAGGAATTTATAAAATATACAAAGAAGGTGAGAAAAATTTGTACCAATAAGACAACATAGAGAAGTTGGAAAGCAGGACTGGTTTAACGATAGATGTGAAAAGGCTAGAACAAGAAAAGAGGATGCATGGAAGAGGTGGAGAAGGAAAAGACGGATTAAGCAGTGGGAAAGTTACAAAAGAGCAAGAAATGAATATGTGTTGATTAGAAGAGAAGAAAGAAAGAAACAAGAAAAGGATATAATTGATAAATGTAAAGACCAACCAAGGCTTTTTACAGACATGTGAACAACAACATCAAAAATAGAGAAAGTATTGAAAGTTTAGAAGTAAATGGAGTATACAGTGAAGATCCCAGGGAAATGGCAGAGGCTATGAATGGATGCTTTCGGAAGGTATTCACAAAGGAGACTGCTTTTGACAAACCACTGGTAATGGAACAGAAAGGGATTATGAAGGAGTTTCAAGTAACGTGGAGGAGATCAAGAACATGATGGGGAGTTTAGAAGTGAGAAAAGCTGTGGGACCTGATGGGGTATCAGGATGGATTTTAAGAGAATGCAGGGAGCAATTGGCAGAAAAAGTTTGTGAAGTAATTGATGCCTCATTAAGGGAAGGCGTAGTGCCCCAAGACTGGAAAAGAGCTAACATTGTCCCAATCTATAAATCAGGTAACAAGAGAGACCCATTGAACTATAGACCAGTGTCACTTACAAGTGTGGTAGCTAAGATGTGTGAGAGGGTGGTGAAGACTAGATGGACAGACTTCTTGGAGAAAAATGACATACTTTGTGAGTGTCAATTTGGTTTTAGGAAAGGGCGTTCATGCACGACAAACCTGATATGTTACTATTCGAGGGTGATAGATGTAATACAGGAAAGAGATGGTTGGGCTGATGGAATATATCTGGATTTAAAAAAGGCCTTTGATAAGGTACCACACCAGAGACTGATCTGGAAACTTGAAATGGTAGGAGGAGTGCATGGCAGTTTACTAAAATGGATGGAAGACTTTTGGTAGGAAGAGAAATGAGAACAATAATTAAGGACAGACCATCAGAATGGGGATTGGTGGAGAGTGGAGTTCCACAGGGATCAGTGTTGGCACCAGTAATGTTCGCAGTCTACATAAATGACATGGTGGATGGGGTGTCCAGTTATGTGAGCCTATTTGCAGACGATGCAAAATTGTTACGAAAAGTGAGATGTGACAAAGATTGCGAACTACTCCAGGAAGACTTGGACAGAATATGGAAATGGAGCTGTACATGGCAAATGGAGTTCAACACGACAAAATGCAAGAAAATAGAGTTTGGCAAGAGTGAAAGAAGAATCAGGAGTATGTACAAGATAGGAAATGAAGACATAAAACCAGTCATGAAGAAAAGACCTTGGGGTGACAATTACCAATGACCTATCGCCAGAGAGACATATAAACAAAATAATTGGAGAAGTATTGAACTTATTGAGGAACATAAGAGTGGCGTTCGTATATCTAGATGAAGAAATGATGAAGAAAATAATTACTGCAATGATAAGACCGAGGCTTGAATATGCAACAATACAGTGGGCTCCGAACTTAAAGAAACACATAAGGAAACTAGAGAAAGTACAGAGGGCTGCAACGAAAATGGTGCCTGACTTAAGAGATTTGACTTATGAAGACAGACTGAAAAGAATGCAACTTCCAACCCTGGAAAACAGAAGAGAAAGGGAGACCTGATAGCAATATACAGAGTGATGATTGGCATGGAAAAATGGATAGGGAAGATCTGTGTATGTGGAATGGAAGAATGTCGAGAGGGCATGGGAAAAACTAAAATGGCCACTTATAGGAGAGATGTGAAAAATATAGCTTCCCTCATAGAAGGGTGGAAGCATGGAATAGTTTAGACATGGAAGTGGTCAACGCAAGGAATATTCATGATTTTAAGAAAAAGCTGGACATTAATAGATATGGAGACGGGACAACACGAGCATAGCTCTTTTCCGTATGTTACAATTAGGTAAATACAATTAGGTAAATACACACACACAATTTAGTTGTCATTTTAACTTTGTTTTGTCTTTATGTTGACTCCTAGATACTGTATTTGTTGGTTTATAATGTCACTGGTTACATTGAACAAAACCAGAATTATAATGGAAAAGCCTTAATTGTGAGCTTTAGGTACTGACACCATTTTTAATGGTATACTTGTTCCAGAGAGATATGTATTCAACTGAGGTTGGTATGTGAGGCAAAACTTATCCTACTATGGAATGGATAAGCCTTTCAGTGTTTATGGATGTTTTTTCTCATGTTGTTTGCTACATATATATAATGATAGACTTGGTTTATCTATGCTGCATCATAATACAGTGGAAATGAAATGGCAAAATTTGCAATGCAAGTGATCATGCAACACAAGATTTGTTTTACAACTTCACTCACTTTCCTACCATGTGAATGGTGGAGAGGATGACTTACCATGTGTGGCGGGATTCTGCTTGCTTCCTCCATTGTTTACCAGGCATCTTGTGCATCATTGCTCTCCCAGAGCTTGATGTGAGGAAGTTACATTTTCACTGCTCCTTAATGCCTTTTTTACACTTTTCAACTGATTTTGACTCCTTACTACGTGGCTCTTGATCATCACAATGGGTCGTACCAAACTTATAATGGAAGAATATCAGTAATACACATAGCTGATGATTTGTACGTGAATAGAGTTACTGTCTACAAACTTAAGAAAGCTACCACTGCGCTCCCTGAAGGTATGGTTCCACGAAGAGAACCAGGCTCTGGGGCCTGAAGAAAAACCTCCCATAGAATAGACAAGGTTCTAAAGAGAGAGGTTAGGAAGCAGCCTTCAGTAACTGAAGTGGAATTATAAAAGAAGTGTAATGCCAGGAACACCAAATATTAAGTTATTAATTATTAATCTTATAGTATAACTACAATGCATGTGGATTATCAGGCATATAGACATACATACATGCAAACACACATACATTTGATGTAAAACACTACAAAGTATGGAGAAATGATAGAAAGAATAAAGAAGGTGGTGGTATAATGGATTTTACTAAGAAAGATCTGATAATGAAGGAGGTGAACTTTAGTAAGGGAAATGAGGAAGTGATAAGTATGCTTATAACAGATAGTAAGAGGACATTAATATTATAACAGTATACATACCACCCAGAACCAGTGCTTGGAACTATGAACAGTATCAAGTGGTGATGAGAAATACTCTAGACAGAATAAAACAGGAACTCACCAGAAAGGATAGAGTGATGATAGTCGGGGACTTTAATTGTAAGGAAATAGTGTGGGAAGACTACGAAGTTGTGAATGGTGGTGAGTGGGTAGAGGAATTTAAAAGTATACAGATTTACCGTGGGTCAGTTGAAGTATGCTTGTAATTTCTGGTCGTCTCTGCTGACAGGGGAGCGTTCACATGAGATATCGGAGCCCAACCAAACACCAGACTTTAAAGACTACGAACACCACATGAAAAAATAAAATTGAGTGAAGAAATTATGGCATAAATCCCCAGAACATAAATCCCTCGAAAACTAGGGCGGGGAGAGGAGAGCATGTGAAGGCTCCCCTGTCAACAGAGACGACCTTCGTAAAATTACAAGCATACTTCAACTGACCTACGGTAAGTCTCATATACTTTTAAAATTTTACGTCAGCTGTCGTCTCCGCTGACATGGGGCGCTCACATGAGGTTTTAAAGCCATGTGGGTTTCATAGTAAATCGCAAACTATGATGCCAAAAATGGGAAATAAGGAGCGCCATTTAAGGGACTTGATAGCAAATTTAATAATTGTGAAGGCCACAGAACATTTGAGATGGGTAAATTTTACAGCCATAACCCCAAAATGAACCCGGCATAAGTACAGCATAGTCATCTATCCAAAACAAATGAACAACACTACAATTTCATTTAACCAAATGAAAAATTAAGAATATACACATGATGACTCAAAGAGTTCAAACATAAAGAATTCAATGGTACAATTGCATATAATATCCTCTTTAGCGGTATCTTTATCTACCCAAAGTCACCAATAATACAAATTCATTTGATAACTAACAAATTTGAAAATTTGAAAACCCAAAACTTAACCATAACCAATCTTATTAATCTACGTGCAAAACTGCATCCTGAAAAGGATCGAAATGCCTACAATACCCTTGTCATAAAATCTAGCAAAGGTTGATTCCCAAGACCATCCGCTTTGCCATGATAGTACCGATGGGGACAGCTAGAGCCTTGGCCTTTGAAGCTGCCGCCGATCTGACACTTCCTGCAGTAAACACATTAGTATTAATCCCAGCCAAATGAAGAACAGTCTTAACCCATCTGGAAATGGTATCTTTAGACACAGGTTTATAAGGTTTGACAAAACTAATGAGAAGTCTATTTTCTGCATTTGGAAAACATCTAAGATTATTGGTCCTGGTAATGTACTCTCTCAGAGTCTTACAAACACAAAGTCTTGCATCCTTGTCAAAAGCAACAAAGGTGACAAACTGAGTGTTAAAATTTGGCCTACATTGTTTAATGTTGTCCCCTAACGGAATTGTAATGGAACAGTCTTCAATGTTGATGCCTGGAAGCATGAGTAAGTGCAACGTTTGGATGCGTGCAGCCTGCGTGAGTGCCATCAGCATAACCAGTTTAAGCGTAATTTCTTTTAAACTAAGTGTGTTCATTGGGTATAGGGATCTCAGAAAATTTACAACAGGTTGGACATCCCACGTCTTTGTGTACCGTGGTTTAGGGGGTCGCAGGTTAAAAACACCTTTCAGAAATCTGATGACGAGGGGATGGCTGCCCGCAGATACACCATCTACCATAATACCCCTTGAGGTGTTAATGGAGCTATAACCTACACCCCTGTTGAAAGACACCGTTAAAAAGTTTATGATGTCATTCACATTTGGATTAAAGGGATTAATGTCCCCTCTACCACAAAAGCTTACCCATTGCTTGAGATGTGACTGGTACTGTTTTCCTGTCTGTACCTGGCTTCCAAGACGCCATGATGAGGGAGTCCCGGAAAGAAGGCACGCCATCAACCGAGTGTGTGTCAAGATAGGGTGTGTTTCTGTTGAGCAGGGATGCATTAAAATGTTCTTTGATTTCCTGAGCAGTCTGGGGTGATCTATCAGCATATGGAGCAGCCTGCCCATCCAAGGCTGTGATCTCCAGAGTGGGACCACTATCCACCCCTTGACCTGCTCTGCCCCCATCTTCTGCAAACACCTAGAGATCAAGGAAAAGGGAGGAAAAAGATAAGGAAGAGTAAAATTTGTCCAGTTAAGAGAGAAAGCATCAAAATAAGTTCCCTCAGGGTCAGGTTTCCATGAGCAAAAAAATAGGTATCTGTTTGTTAAGCCTAGATGCAAACAGGTCAATAGAGGGGGTACCAAAAGTGGAACAGAGAGAACTAAAAACATTGACATCCAATTTACACTCGTGCCAAGAATTGAAAGTGCGAGAAGCCTCATCTGCCTCATAGTTAGCTTTCCCCGGGATGTGTGAACATGTGATCCATACTTCATTATCAACACACCAGTCCCAAATGAGTATAGAAAGATCATTGCAGGGCAGAGATTTGGTACCTCCATTTCATTCACATAAGTAACAGCTGTAGAATTGTCACAAAAAATTTTAATATGTTTTCCTTAACTTCCTGCCGAAATGTCTGCAGAGTAAATAAAATTGCTTTAAGTTCAAGAGCATTGATGTGTAATGAAGTTTCCTCCAAAGACCAACTACCACGTGTAGAAACCTGGTTAAGGCTGCCAAACCAATATTGGAAGCATCTGTGAACAATTCAAGTTCTGCAGCTGGCCTGAAAATAACCCTATCCTGTACTGCTGCATTTTTGCACCACCAGAGTAATTCTTGTTTCAGCTTCTCAGAAATAGGCATCATAGCATCAAATTTCTCATGAGAGTGATGTAAAGCATAAATCTTGGCCCTTTCAAGAACTCTGTAATGCAGTTTTCCCAGAACGACCGCAGAGGTGGCAGCGACCAAAATACCTATCACCTGTGCAACCTGTATAATCTGGGCAACCGACTTGTGCATAAGATCCTCACAAGCAAGAAGAATTTTAGAAACTCTTCTTTCCGGCAAAGAAATTTTCATAGTGTCAGTGTTGATAATGTTGCCTAAGTATTCAATAGACTTAGTAGGAGTAAGAATGGACTTTTCCTCATTGATACAAAACCCAGTCTCCTGAAAAGGAAACAGTTTCCTGCACACAAGTGAGGCAACCTGCTTGTGAGCTGTTGCAGATATGTGAATCATCTATGTAACTGGTGATAGTATAACCTTTGTTCCTCAAATGTGAAAAAACTGGCTTCATAAGTTGTGTGAAAATTCTAGGTTCTTGTGACACCCCATTAGGCAAACAATTGAATTGGTAAATAACCCTTGCCATGTGAAACAGAAAAATCTTTGCTGTTCCTCCGCTATCTTGACTGAGTAATAGCCATGTTTTAAATCCACTGACGCCAAGAAGTCACCTGCATGAATGAGCTTGATCGCAAGTTCAAAATCCTCCATTTTAAAGTGGATATATGGAATGTGTAAATTAAGTTTCTCTAAATTCAAAACTATCCTATATCCACCATTCTTTTTTTTTCCTTAGAAAAATAGGAGAAATAATTTGTCCATATTGCCACTCAGTGACAGAAATTACCTTAAGAAGTAATTTTTGAATTTCAGTAGAAATAACATCCTGTTCTAAAGAATTAAACCTGTATTCAACCTTCTGAAAAAATAAGTGTTTGACATTCTCCACATTAATATCCAAATGGCAGTGTTGAACAAAATCTAATATACAAGGATCAGAAGTAATTTCCTTCCATTCATGGACAAAGTGGTGAAGTCTACCACCCACAAAACAGTCACTTGCCTGATTCAGTGCTGGGGCTTGGAGTAGCCCAGGCCCCTGGCGTTTTTTGGGTCTGGGTAACGTGGAGCCTGGGACGATCTCTGACCAGACTTGAAGGCTGACCTCTTAAACCCGTAGGGCTGGAACCTAGATGAGAAACCTCTAGTTCTGCCAGGAAGATGCCACGGAAAACCTGCCTCTTGGCTGTGATGGTGGACCGTAACTTTGCCGATTCTTCAATCTGTTTTACACTTTTGGAAATATCATCACCAAACAAAAATCTGGACATGGGAACTTTTTCTGTGCAGAGGTGATTCAATTCATGCTTCATCACAAACCTCCTATTGAGGTTGTTCCTAACATTGGCATGACCTAACAAGGCCAGTGCACCATTTATCGGGTTTGTTTCCTGCGCCACCACATGGTGCTGCTCATCACTGGTCACTTTGTCTAATTTTACTAAAGATTTGGTAATTATAGAAGCAGCCCTCAAAGTGTCCTTATTTACCTCCCTCAGCCGAAAATCCACTCTCCTGGCCTCTGGCCTCAGTGCCTCCAACACTTGAGGGTTGCAGTCCACTGCAGAGAGGGCAGGGCAGTTAGCAGGTCTCAAAACACAGTCATCCTCACATAAGGCTTTATAGTCGTCCTCTCGAATGCCCTTATCAAACATAAAATTTATCATATCAGCCACCTTACTGTCCACTTTGGCCGAAAACACGTCCGTCGGCCAAAATACTCCACTACTCACAGTAGTGGAGGGCTCACCAACGGAATCATCATCACTGCTGTCTGCAGGGAATCCCGAGAAGGAAGGAGGGGATGGCGAGCAAGCCTGCCCATGAGAAGGCCCAGCACCTTCATTAATCGTGGTGGTGCGGGCAGTGGAGGAGGCCCCCGCATCCACAGGATTAGGTGAAACCGGGGGAAGGCTCCCACGGTCCCTCTTGAGACGGTCAATTTCAGACCTCATCTCAGCCAGGGCGTCTAAAACAGCATTCCACTGCCTGGGTGGGGGCCGAAGGTAGAGTTGAAGCGGGCGGGGGGCAGGGGGCAGAGGCAAACACGTCGGAACCGTGAACCGAACGTGACTGGTGCTTCCTCGCCCGATCCCCCGCATGACGACTCCTGGAAGAGTCACTGCCCCTGCCAATATGGTCCAAATCATGGGCACTGGGCACTCAATTGGCCAGGGAGGGTCCAACAAGGGCACCAGCCCCATCATCACTGGAGCCGGGAGACTCCATCACACAACCTGGTCGTCAAAGGGAGATCAAAACAAAGCCGTAAGCTTGTATATAGCCTCCCGCCAACAAAAAGCCATCTTGTAAGGCACTAACTGCCCTTAAACAGGTAATGGATAGTAGGCACTGTACCTATGTAACAAGTAACGTGGCCTGCTGTAAGAAAAAGCACCAAATGGACCAGCGGGTCCACAGCACGTCCGTCTGGTGTGGTCAAGCGTGCGCAACTGGTGTTTGGTTGGGCTCCCGCATATCTCATGTGAGCGCCCCATGTCAGCGGAGACGACGGCTGACGTAAAATTGTTAAACGTAGCAACAAATAGCTTGATGACACAGTGGGTGAGATCACCAACAAGGTGCAGGGGACAGGATGTTGCAGAGAGGTTGGATTTGGTATTTACCAGGGGCATCTCCCTAAAAGAGGAAATTGAACATGAATGTTCCTTGGGGAAAAGCGACCATGATGTCCTAAGATTTGAGCTGGATACGGAATTAAGCACGGAAAAGAGTGTGGAGTACAGGGAGGAAAAATTAAATTATATGAGGGCAAATTATAACCATATAAGAGAGTTCTTTAATGAAATTGACTGGTCTGTGGTACACCAGGAAGGGAATATGCAATTGAAATATGATAAATTTATGGATTTATATAACTCTGCTGTGAAGAAGTTTGTGCCATATCACAGAAAGAGGACTTTAAATAATAAGCAGTGGTTTAATAGAAATTGTGAAGAAGCAAAAAAGAACAAAGAAAAGGCATGGAAGAAACTTAAGAAAAACAGTGAAGTATTATAAAGAGAAGTCTACAAAACAGCAAGGAATAGATATGTTGAAGTAAGGAGAACAGCACAAAAGGAATATGAACAGAGAGTGGTGGAAAACTGTGATAGTGACCCTAAAATGTTTTACAAATTCATAAATGGAAAACTAAATAAAAGGGAGGCAATATAAAAAGTAAAAGTCGGGGAAGAAGTATATGAGGATGCTAGAGATATAGCTGAAATATTGAATGACAACTTTTGCAAAGTGTTTACGAAGGAGGAGCATTTTACAGGAGAAAGGCCTATGGAAATAAAGCAAAGTAAGATATAAGGAAAATTATAAGTAACTTGGATATTAATAAATCAATGGGGCCTGATGGCATATCTGGGAGGTTGCTGAAAGAATGTAAAGATCAATTGTTGAACCCCATATTTGATATTGTGGAAACCTCCATACGAACAGGAATAGTCCCGAAAGAGTGGAAAAGAGCTGACATTGTGCCTATATATAAGAATGGAAGTAGAATGGAACTGTTAAATTACAGACCAGTATCGTTAACTAGTATATTGTGCAAGGTATGTGAAGAAGTAATTAAAGCAAAGTGGAGTGAGTATCTAGAAAATGAAAACATTCTGAGTGAAAGGCAGTTTGTTTTCAGAAAAGGAAGATCGTGTGTATCCAATTTATTATGTTTTTATTCAAGAGTGACTGACATACTACAACATAGAGAGGGATAGGTGGTTGCTATTTACTTGGACTTGAGAAAGGCCTTTGATAAAGTGCCACACAATAGACTGATGTGGAAACTAAAGAAGATTGGAGGAGTAAGTGATAAACTAGCAAAATGGATAGAAAATTACTTAGTGGGAAGAGAAATGCGAACAGTGGTGAAAGGAAAGAAGTCAGAGTAGAAAAAGGTAACCAGTGGAGTTCCACAAGGGTCAGTGCTTGGTCCCATCATGTTTTTGATTTATGTTAATGATATGCCAGTAGGAATTGACAGTTACATGAATATGTTCGTGGACGATACTAAAATTATGAGGAGAGTAAAGAATGTGGAAGATTGTAACAAGTTCAAAATATTGGTCTTGCATTCCACTACCTAGATGAAGGAATGATGAAGATACTATGCACTTTAATAAGACCCCAGTTAGAATATGCAGCTTGCGTCTGGTCACCGCACATGAAGAAAAATGTGAAGAAGGTGGAAAGGGTACAGAGGCTGGCAACAAGGATGGTACCAGGATTCAAAGAGTTAGACTATGAGGAAAGACTGAGGGAACTGGGGCTGACCACATTAGAAGAGAGAAGAACAAGGGAAGACATGATAACTATGTATAAATTGGTGAACAAGATTGACATATTGGACAGAGAATTGATAAAGGTGACCACAAGTAGTCATCTCCGAGGACATGGAAAAAAACTAATAAAAGACATCTGTCTAAATGACGTGAGAAAGTACAGTTTCCCGCATCGTAGTATTGATAAGTGGAATAAACTGAGCAGTGATGTCGTTGATGCAGTGTGTGTCAATCAGATGAAAGAGAGATATGACAGGAGTGGACAAGGAGACAGGACACAGAGAGCTTAGCTCGGGCCCTGTAATACACAAATAGGTAAATACATACAGATAGATGGAAGTTTGAAGCCACGAGCGTGAGGAGAGAGAAAGAAGGTTGTCAAGCTGTGAATTAAAAATATTAAATTAAATTATTACATAATAAGCTTAACACACAAATTTTTCACTCTAGTTGGCAGAGAGAGAACTGGGCTGTCTGGGAAAATTTCTTTCATTAATGTTACATCAGTAATAATGTAATCAAATCCCCTTTAATTACGTCCGCACCAGTCATATTGTGACGACTGACAATAATTTGAGAGGAGGAGGATGCAAGTGTCTCCAAGGGTGCTCGACTGTGAGAACAGGCTGGTGTACTCGCTCTCACACAGTCCGGCTTCATTCTCTCTCCAAGCAGGTCAGTCGCTTACTTTGCTCCTGTAAAATTAAAGTAACTTTTATATAAAACATAGTGTATATATATATATATATATATATATATATATATATATATATATATATATATATATATATATATATATATACATATACAGTAAGGTCCCGGGTTAGGTCGGTCTCGAGTTACATCAAACTCGCACTTACGTCAGTCCACTATAAGGCAATTTAAGATTTAAAAAATTGAAAATTTATAAATCGTAAAGCGCAGGGTTTATTGTTATTTTGGGCCACCAGGCGTCACTAGTGGTTATCCGCCACACCGCCTGCTTCACGCTTGAATACAATAACTCTACGTACCTCAGTTCCACCACACCTTTGCCCCTGGCAAGAGTGTTCCTACATCTGCGTTTGCTGACTATCTTAGTATCTTCCTCAATGACACCAAAAAGAAAACTCCTGAGTGATAGCAGTAATGCTAAGAACAGGAAAACCATTACCCTACAAGAAAAAGTGGACATAATTAAAAGACATGAGAAGGGAGAAAAAGCATCAGCGATCGGCCATGCATTAGGGATGAGTCGGACGACTGTTGCTACCATTCTCAAGGACAAGGACCGTATTTTGGCTAATGTGAAGGGCGCTACTCCATGAACTCTACAGTGATAACGAAGCAAAGAACAGGTGTGTTGACAGAGATGGAAAGACTGCTTTTGCTGTGGATTGAGGACAATAATCAGAAGAGCATGCCGCTGAGTGAGCAAATAGTTTGTGAGAAAGCCCGCACACTCTATGAGGCCTTGAAAAAAGAAAGTAACCAGGATGGAGAAACAATTGAAACGTTTGTGGGTTCCAAGGGCTGGTTTACACGTTTCAAAGTTAGAGGAAATCTAACAAACAGAAAAATATGTGAAGAAGCTGCTAGTGCTGATGACAGAGCAGCAAAAGTGTTCATTGAAACCTTAGAAAAGATTATCAAAGAAGAGGGCTACATTCCACTGCTAATATTCAATGTGGATGAGATGGGACTGAACTGGAAGTGCATGCCCAGCAGGACATACATTGCAAAGGAGGAGAAAAGCATGCCAGAACACAAAGCCTCTAAGGAACAACTCACACTGCTCTTAGGGGGTAACTGTGCTGGCGATTTTAAACTGAAACCGCTGCTAGTTTACCATTCAGAAAATCCTAGAGCTATGAAGGGTATTAATCTTAAAGCTAGTCTCCCAGTTTATTGGAAAAGTAACGCCAAGGCTTGGGTGACAGGGGCAATGTTCATTGAGTGGTTCTCCAGTTGTTTTGTGCCTGACGTTGAGCGCTACTGTGCACAGAAGAATCTGCCGTTTAAAGCACTGCTGATTCTTGACAATGCTCCTGGTCATTCTGCAAGCCTATGTGAACTCAACCCAAATGTTAAAGTTGTATTTATGCCACCAAACACAACGTCATTGATTCAGCCAATGGATCAAGGGGTGATCAGATCCTTCAAGGCCTATTACCTGAGAAGAACCTTCAAACAGGCCATCCGTGCAACAGAAAAAGGTGATAAAAGCCTGAAAGAGTTTTGGAAAGGTTTTAACATTTACAGTGCCGTGAAAAACATTGGAGAAAGTTGGGCTGAGGTTACACGTTCAAACATGAATGGTGTGTGGAAAAGCGTGTGTCCTAGCCTAGTGAATAACTATAAAGGTTTTGATAGTGATAGTGTAGAGGAGACCAAGAGCAACTGTGTAAAGCTTGGGAATGAGTTAAGTCTGGACCTAGAGGAGAGTGACATAAATGAGGTCCTCGATTCTCATGACTCAGAATTAAACGCCGAAGATCTGATGGAGCTGGGGAAACAAACAGAGGCTGATGAAAATGACGACGTAGTGTTACGGCAATTTACAATAAAAAACATGGCAAGTGCTTTTCAAGCCCTGGAAAAAGCAATGGTGTTCTTTGAAGAGCAAGACCCAAATGCAGAATGCTTTGCCAGAGTTCACAGGGCAATGGAAGATGCAGTGACTTGCTACAGAGAAATCTATGATGAGAAGAGATATGCTGCTAAACAGTCATCAATTCTTCATTTCTTCAAGCAAGCTTCTCATTCCTCAACCTCATCTTCAGCCTCAACTCCATCCACATCTTCAACTCCATCCCGACTGTCAACTCCATCCAGAGCATCAACCTCAAGCTGATGTTCATCCCCAGACTCCCCTGATAAAGAACTTCTTACTTCAACATCACCTCAGAAACAGGTATGTTCCATTAACTTGGCTTTCAGCTTTCTTAAGTCAGATGATGAAACAGAAATAAATTTTATGTGGTCAAACATTCTCGTATGATAATAAAAAAAAATACAAGTTGCTTGTGTATGTTAATGTTAGGTTACAATATTTTTGGCAGAATGAGTGAGCGAGTGAGGCAGCAGCTGTGTGTGAGGAAGAGAAAACGAAAATGGGAAGCCTGTTACCATGACAACGGGGAGGTAGACGACCTTGAGGGGTTGCGCACCCACCATCACAACAATAACAACTCCGGAGCCTTCGCCTGGGCCACACGACACTCGCAGCTCACTTGCACCGTCTGCGCCTGTCTGCTGATCCCTATTGCATTTCCTGCTCCGCTGCCCATGCTTCTACTCCCACCGCACTGCACTACGCTCTCAGCTGTCCGCCCCGGGCGTCACAACATTCTACCTGCCTACCCTCCTGGCGGCCTCAGGTGTCCACCCCTCTGGCAACATGCAGTCCTTCGCGTTCGCGGCCCTAATCAACAACAAAAACAAGCTTGTGTTTCATATTCCTACATACTTGTAAATAATATAACAATATAACCTTTTACTTATATAACGCTTCAACTCCCACCGCACTCCACAAAGCTCCCTGCTGTCCGCTCTGGGCGTCACAAGACTCACAACATTCAACCTGCCCACCCTCCTGGCAGCCTCACCCCTCTCTGAAACCTGCAGTCCTTTGCGTTCGTGGCCCTAATCAATATATTCCTACATAGTTTTAAATAATATACCAATATAACAATATAACCTTTTACTTACCTGAATAACCATAAAAAATGATTGGTTGAAAACTCGATAATATGCTTTGAAAGTACAAAAACTCGAGTTACGTATAAAATCGACTTACGTCATGTTTCAGGAACGTAACTCTGGCGTAACTCGGGACCTTACTGTATATATATATATATATATATATATATATATATATATATATATATATATATATATATATATATATATATATATATATATATATATATATATATATATATATATATATATATATATATATATATACATACAACCCCGTTTAACGAAGGTTCACACAACGAAATTTTGCTACAACGAAGGTTTAATTTTACTACCATCTGCTCATTTAACGAACACCAAACTCGCTTTAACGAAGTTTTATCCAGGTAATTTTTTTCCAAATTTGAAAGCCCCACCATATCACGCAAGCTTTTGAATACACCAGGAACTGCTGGTACTAAGGCCTGCCTCAGGAAAAAACCTGGGACACCTATACAATAAAGATCAAGATCAAGATCAAGCCTTTCGTGAACAACACGCGCAACACTCACTCCCCAGTCAAAACATTACAGCGTCAGCAGCAGCTTGTCTTCCCTAGCTCAACTTACCACCAAAATGCCCTGCAATTGGCCTAGTGTTCGTAAGAAGACCAGCAAGTCTCTTACTCTCCAAGTGAAGCTAGATATTATTCATAGACACGAGAGAGGCCAGAAAACTATAGCAGTGCTGGCCACTATCTTGACTCCATATTATACTGTCTCTATTTTCAAGTCAGCAGACTCTATTAAGAAGGCTGGTGAGACCGTATCTTTCTTGAAAGCTAAAAGAACCACCTGAACTCATGACTCTACAATGGATAAAATGGAAAGCCTTGTGGAAATGTGGTACATAAGTTTTGTATGCGGTACAATGATGTGCACTTTGTTTACATTCCACAGGTTGCCGGTTAGTGTCTTTCCTGTTTCACTCTTCCTCCCTTCATAAAGTTAAGATCATCAACATTATAAAGTTACATACATACATACATTAGTGTACATTATAATGACAAATTAAACTACCTAAATGTTTAACTTCATAATTTTTACTTTCATTAAACCTTTTACTGTACTATGATGCACTCTCGCTTTGCTTGCTCTCAATGGAAGTTCAAATCAGGGGTTAAACTTGTTATAATCGGTTCACTTAACGAAGTTTCGCTTAACGAAGTGTTTTTAGAACGTAACCCCTTCGTTAAGCGGGGTTGCCTGTATATATATATATATATATATATATATATATATATATATATATATATATATATATATATATATACAGTGATCCCTCATTTATTGCGGTTAATGGATACCAGAAACCCCCTCGAAAGTTGAAAAACCGCGAAGTAGAATTGCTCCCCATAGGAATTTTCGTGTATGTGTATGTGCCTACCAGAATGTTTAGAGTGCAATAAAGGCCAAAAATGGCAGTCTTTCTGGGGTGAAGGGACCGCCATGTTTGTTTACAGTTAACAAATGCGACGAAAGTGCAAATGAGCTTGTGTGTGTGACAATCAGCGTCAACAAAAGTTGACAGTCTTTACAAAGTTGACGGAAAAGTGCTAGTGTGATGCCGCCTTAAGATACAGTATGTGAGACAGTCAACAGTGTGGACGAGACTGGGAGACTGGTGAGATACAACAAAGGAAAATGTTGGGTGAGGCTGCAATGATGTGCAGCCAATCAGCTCACGGGATAAATCCACTCTTGCTCTCATTGGTCGATCTCGTGCCAGGAACCCATCACGCGCCTTGTACGAGTGCCCGCGGGTATGTACAAAACCTCTGATTCAACTCATCTCTTTGTTTGGCATGCTGGGAAACCTCTCTCATGCATCAACATGAAACGTGTTTTTCCACGATATGGCTGCCGATATGGCTGTAATTTTTCATTTTTATCACGAATCACAAAGTGGCGGAGGAACACTGTATATGTATACGAACAATACATGTACAGTACTTTATATACATAGTAACACACATTGTCGTCATTATTACACACCAACTTACTGAATTACTGTATGTACAGTATTCGTAAGTGACCCCAAGGATCCTATGATATAGGGAAAAATCTGCAGAAGGTATCTACGAGTATGTATAAAGCCCATGAAACAGTGAGGATGCGAAAGTCAAATCGCGAAATAGCGAGGGAACACTGTATATATATACGTACAGTAATTGCCCACATATACGAAATATCCAGATATGCGGAATTTCCTCTCCCAACCCCTTATAAATTGAGAAAAGACATGTACATAACCCAAATGGGTAAGAAAACAATGACTGAAAGCACATTAAATGTAAAATCTGGAACAAAAAATGGTGCATAAGCAGTACAGTGGTACTTCAACATACGATTTTAATTCGTTCCATGACGATCGTTGTATATAAAAAAAATCGTATATCAAATCAATTTTTCCCATAGAAATGAGTGGAAATACAATTAATTTGTTCTTGTGATATGAATTTACCCCCCAACCCCACACCCCTAAAAAAATAACATGCTTTAAATACCAACCAAATATAGATTTAATATAAGATAAATGCAGTAATACTCCGCTTAACGAATGTTCATCTAATGAATTTCCAGTTTAACATACAATATAAAGTTAGACCAAAAAGTCTGCATAATGTACAACCACATCCGTTTTAACAAATTTTCTTGGTTTGAATTTGCCGGGTGAGGGGCTGAATGTGGCAGCTTCGCTGTGATTGGCTGCCTTCCTGCCTCTGTCTCTAGCACTCATGGAGCTGGATCCAAGATTCTTTAACAATGTCAGAGCAACCTCCTGCTGCAAAATGGCATCCATGAAGGCTTGGAGGGATGGTGACGAGGTTGCTATCAGGTTGTTCTGAGGTTGGTGGGAACCACCTCTGGAGGTGGTGTTACTATTTTAGGAGGAGGTAGTAGACACCTACCAAAACAATAACTTACTCCCAGTGAGATCTAATAGCACTAGTTCAGGGGGTGCTATGAACCTTCCATTAAAGCTAGTTGTGATCTCGCTGAATGTTTCCCTTTGTGTCTCACAACTCAAGGGGGCAGTCACAGCCTACTTTCTAAAGACAACTCTCCTTCTTCACACAAAACTGCATGCACTTACCACACATACACCCTTCACTCCAAATCAAAATTTAAAAGAAAATGGGATCTGAAATAAACAATGCCTCGGAGCTCGGAGTTCCCCTCTGGGGAGGGGACCAAAAATGTCCCCAGGTCGGAAACCTCTCCTGTTGAAGACCACAAATGCCTTGACACCTCCCTCAACTTTTTCTACATTAACTTCTGCAACATTTGCAGTCTTAGAGCTAATTTTCAATCTGTGGAACACCACCTCTCCTCTACTAAACCTCATCTTCTTTTCCTCACCGAAACACAGCTGTCTGAGGCAACTGACAGTAGCCCCTTCTCTGTTCCCTCCTACTTTCTCTGTTCTCATTTTCATTTCAAAGCTGGATGTTGCGTCTATGTACGCAACGACTTAACTTGTTCTCGTGCCCACGCTCTTGAGTCTTCCGAATTTTCCACCATCTGGGTATGACTTAACAGTCACTCTCAAACTAAATTCATCTGTGCTGTTTATCTCTCTCCTAACTCTTCTGACTATAGTAATTTCTTTGACTACTTAACTTCTAAAGTGGAGCACATTCTGTCCCTCTGCCCTTTTGCTGAGATTTCCATTCTTGGAGATTTCAATGTTCACCACCAGCTTTGACTTTCCTCTCCCTCCACTGATCACCCTGGTGAACTAGCCTTCAACTTTGTTATCCTCCATGACCTAGAGCAACTGGTGCAACACCCTACTCGTATTCCTGACCATCTTGGAGACACGCCCAACATTCTTGATCTCTTCCTCACCTCTAACCCTTCTGCTTATGCTGTCACCCTTTCATCTCCGTTGGGCTCCTCCGATCACAATCTCTTTTCTGAATCTTGTCCTATTTCTCCAATCCCTCTGTAGGATCCCCCAAAGCGAAGGTGCCTCTGGTGTTTTGTCTCTGCCAGTTGGGGGGACCTGAGGAGGTATTATGCTAATTTTCCCTGGAATGATTACTGCTTCCATATCAGAGACCCATCTCTTTGTGCTGAACGCATAACAGAGGTGTTAGTGTCTGGCATGGAGGCGTACATTCCTCATTCTTTTTCTCAACTTAAACCTTCTAAACCTTGGTTTAACTCAGCCTGTTCTCGTGCTATACATGATAGAGAGGTTGCCCACAAAAGGTACTTGAGCCTTCCATCTCCTGAATCTCATGCACTTTATATCTCTGCCCAGAATCATGCCAAGTCTGTTCTTCAACTTGCCAAACATTCTTTCATGAATAGAAAATGTCAAAATCTTTCAAACTCAAACTCTCCTCGTGACTTCTGGCATCTAGCCAAAAACATCTCAAATAACTTCACTTCTTCATCTTTCCCTCCTTTATTTCATCCTGATGGCACCACTGCCATCTCTTCTGTCTCTAAACCTGAACTCTTTTCTCAAACCTTTGCTCACAACTCCACCTTGGATGATTCTGGGCTTGTCCCTCCTTCTCCTCCTCCCGCTGACTATTTCATGTCTACAATCGAAATTCTTTGTAATGATGTTTTCCATGCCCTTGCTGGCCTAAACCCTCGGAAGACTTATGGACCTGATGGGATCCCTCCTACTGTTCTCAAAAACTGTGCTTCCGTGCTTGCACCTTGCCTGGCCAAACTCTTCCAATTTTGTCTATCGACTTCTACCTTTCCTTCCTGCTGGAAGTTCGCCTACATTCAGCCTGTTCCTGAAAAGGGTGACCGTTCTAACCCCTTAAACTACCAACCTATAGCTTTAATCTCTTGCTTGTCTAAAGTTTTTGAATCTATCCTGAATAGGAAGATTCTCAAACATCTGTCACTTCACAATCTTCTGTCTGATCGCCAGTATGGCTTCCGTCAAGGTCGCTCTACTGGTGATCTTCTGGCTTTTCTTACTGAGTCTTGGTGATCCTCTTTTAGAGATTTCGGTGAAACTTTTTGCTGTAGCATTAGACATATCAAAAGCTTTTGATAGAATCTGGCATAAAGCTTTGATTTCAAAACTGCCCTCTGACAGTTTCTATCCTTCTCTCTGCAACTTTATCTCAAGTTTCCTTTCTGACCGCTCTATTGCTGCTGTGGTAGACGGCTACTGTTCTTCTCCTAAACCTATTAATAGTGGTGTTCCTCAGGGTTCTGTCCTGTCACCCACTCTCTTTCTATTATTCAATAATGACCTTCTTAACCAAACTTCTTGCCCTATCCACTCCTATGCTGATGATACCACCTTACATCTTTCCACGTTCTTTCAGAGACGTCCAACCCTTCAGGAAGTCAACAGATCACGTGGGGACGCCACGGAACGCCTGACTTCCGATCTTTCTAAGATTTCCGATTGGAGTAGAGAAAATCCTTCTATCAACTCGACACAACCTTCCAGACAACTATCCCCTCTTCTTCAATGACACTCAGCTGTCTCCCTCTTCCACAATGAATATCCTCAGTCTGTCCTTTGCTCATAATTTTAACTGGAAACTTCACATCTCATCTCTTGCTAAAATAGCTTCTATGAAGTTAGGTGTTCTGAGGCGTCTCCGACAGTTTTTCTCGCCCCTCCAACTGCTTACTCTGTATAAGGGCCTTATCCGTCCCTGTATGGAGTACTCTTCGCATGTTTGATGGGGTTCCAGTCACACAGCTTTGCTTGATAGAGTGGAATCGAAAGCTCTTCTTCTCATCAACTCCCCTCCTCTCACTAACTGTCTTCAGTCTCTTTCTCACTGCCAAAATGTTGCATTCCTTTCTATCTTTTATTGCTATTTTCATGGTAACTGTTCTACTGATCTTGCTAACTGCATGCCTCCCCTTCTCCTGCGGCCTCGCTGCACAAGGCTTTCTTCTTCCTCTCATCCCTATTCTGTCCAACTCGCTAATGCAAGAGTTAACCAGTACTCTCAATCATTCATCCCTTTCACTGGTAATCTCTGGAATTCCCTTCCTGCGTCTGTATTTCCGAATTCCTACAACTTGTCTTCTTTTAAGAGGGAGGTATCTAGGCATTTGCTCCCCTAATTCTGGCTGACGGTTTTGGCACTTTTTGCACTTTTTAGAGAGCCAGCACTCAAGTGGGCCTTTTTTAACTTTCTTTTTTTTTGCCCTTGGCTGGCCCTCTTCCCTACATAAAAAAAAAAGAAAAAAAAAAATGTATTTATGTTCATAAAACATTTCTATTAGCTTTTTACAAACCTTGCCCCCAAGAAAGCATTGTTATGTAATGCATAAAGTGAAATCTTACATGGAATACCAAAAAATAAAGCAGAGATGAGATCGCCCACAGATGAGGCGGAGACTCACGGCGACTCGGCCGCTTCTTCTTCTTGTGACCCTTTTAGCTTGCGTGTTGTCTTTCACCACGATAATTTATGTTTCCACTCCTCTATTGCCTGCTATAATGGATATCATATCTTAGTATTCATATATACTCATGCCATGAGGATAACTTCGACTCTGTGGCACTGAGTGATAGTGAATTACAAATGAAATACCGTGGTATTTCATTAGTAATTCACTATCACTTCGACTCCGTGGCACTGAGTGGTAGTGAATTACTAATGAAATACCGCTGTATTTCATTAGTAATTCACTATCACTCAGTGCCACGGAGTCGAGGTTATCCTCATGGCATGAGCGTATATGAATACTAAGATATGATGTCCATTATAGCAGGCAATAGAGGAGTGGAAACATAAATATCGTGGTGAAAGACAACACGCAAGCTAAAAGGGTCACAAGAAGAAGAAGAAGCGGCCGAGTCGCTGTGAGTCTCCACCTCGTCTGTGGACCATCTCATCTCTGCTTTATTTTTTGGTATTCCATGTAAGATTTCACTTTATGCATTACAAAACAATGCTTTCTTGGGGGTAAGGTTTGCAAAAAGCTAATAGAAATATACATATAATTTTTTTTAACCCCTGTGGTATGTTGGGTACCAGCTCAGAATGCATCCCCCTATTTCCATTATTTCCCATGGAAAATTACTTCCGCTTAACAAATTTTTGCTTTATGGACAGCTTTGACACCCCCTATCCTGTTCGTTAAGCGGAGTATTGCTGTACAATGTTTATTGTATGCATGATATAAATTAACTATATTGCTCAAAATAACAACTTAACTCGCAAAACTTGGGACACATCGATAGATGTTCATCATGCAAGGCACAGAGCACGTCAATAGATGTTTAGGCTTTTTATGGCTATATTTTGGTTATTTTCTTCACGTTTTCTTTGCATGTTAGCTGGCAACACTCATTAGGAGTAAACATATGCTATACGTCACTGTGTCACTAACGATATATGGTAGGAGCGACCGACAGTGATTTCATTGTGTCTGATTCTGACACCTCTTCTGCGCGCCTTACTTGTATACCTTGGGTCTCTCGCCATGTTACAGGGAGACAACTTTTGAATGAGAATGGTATCAACAGTAGAGAGAGAGAGAGAGAGAGAGAGAGAGAGAGAGAGAGAGAGGGGGAGAGGATACAAGGGGCCCGTTTTCTTGCGCTCTAGCCAAGGCCGCTGAACCTGATCGGACGCAAGGCCACGTAAACCGATGATACTACCTCATTCAACCTATGTTATTTTGGTAACCATGACATCTAGAGACTTCTGTTTTTTTGCATTGCAAAGAAGAAGAGTTGCTTGTGGGCAGGAGTAAACATATGCTCTACGTCATTGTGTCACCAACGATGGAGGGTGGCACGGTCTAGATATACAAGGTCTTCCATCCGCACATCCACGGTCACGTGTCTATGACTCGTGTGGGCCCTGGGTTGGTGTGATGCAGGGGCCCAGCGAGCCAGTCAGACCCTGACTTCTGCCCGCGTCACACGTGCCCAAGCAACCGTGCGCCAAGCCATAATCTGACCTCGCCATCTTGAGACCAGTTTTTATTTTCTCTTTATAATACCCAATAGTTGTGCTGTGCTTGCTGCCATAATACAAAAAGAAAGACAAAACCATACCTACATTGCACTTTTCCATACACTCATCTAACTCACCCAGAATTAGCTCAAAGTAGTTATTTTGGTTCATATGAACATTCTTAGGCAAAAACCCTAATTTTCCAATACCACAGTAAGAAAAACAACCCCACACCATCAAAGAATGTGGGTGTTTTACTATGTGTGTTGTGTAGTGAGTCTATTGGTTAGATGAGCCATGTGTGATGTAAGGTTTTGAAACTGCGGCAACTCCTGTATCCCAAGTTTCACATATCTTTGCACAGTCCTTTCACTCACGCTAGACAGTAAAGAAGGGTTGCTGGCTTTAAGTTCTTTGCTGTGTATTTGAGGCTAGGCCTTAAGCTGTCTTCGAATAATGTTTAGATTTCTCTGGGTCACACTGCGCTTACGCCCTTCAGGTGGTGGCGAAGCGTCTCTTCCTCCCTCACGATAAATTTTGTTCCAACGTTGAACAGTTCTGACAGCTATGGTAGTGGTCACGGCAATTTCTTGATTTGACTTATTCTCCCTCACAAAGGCACAAATAACTGAGATTTGGGCCTTACTAATTAGTTTTCTAGGTCCCATAATATTTAGTGACAGGGCAGAATGGTAAGCTCACGCATCCACAAAAAGGGGCCGTGAGTGGGGGTGAAAGAAAATTCAAATTCAAACGACAGGCGAACATTGACTGGAGCTCACGTGACGTATATGCGCGGCCAAGACCAAAATAAGCTTACCGGATGGAAGACCTTGTATATCTGGACCGTGGAGGGTGGTAGCGAGTGATTTCACTGTGTCTGATTCCGCCACCTCTCCTGCGAGCCTTATTTCTATACCTCAGGTCTCTCATCATGTTATGGGGAGACAACTTTTGAATGAGAGTGGTATCAGAACAGGTGACAGCAGTAGAGAGAGAGAGAGAGAGGGAGGGAGGGAGGGAGAGGGAGAGGATACAAGGGGCTCGTTTTCTCGTGCTCTAGCCAAGGCCGCTGAACCCTATTGGATGCAAGGCCACGTAAACCGATGATACTATCTCATTCAACCTGTGATATTTTGGTAACCATGACATCTAGAGACTTCTGTTTTTTTGCATTGCGTGCCCATATACTTGCTACTTCTGTAGTGGTGCTCCGCTTTTTCACGCATATTATTGCATGAAAAAAGGCTCTCACTGACTTCTCAGTGAGCACAGTGGTGTATGAATGCCCTGTGAGGAAAAAAAAAAAAAACAGGAACATTTATGGAAAGTGTTGTCGCTAGAGAGAAAATAAGAGAAAAGGAGTGGAAGACTCCAAGATGGCGGAGAAATATGCCATTTCAGCATTATTACCTTCGTCCTGTTATAAGTGTAGCTCTGATCCTGGAGATCTAGCAAAGTTCATTAAGTGTTTTCTGTGTAACCGGTGGGCTCATACGAAATGTGTGAATTTGGCAGGGATTAAATCTGAAAATATCTGCAACGTGAGGTATCTGCGATGTTTGCTTCATTGAGGTGTCGTCTCTGAAGAAATTCATCAATGATGTTGAGGAATTTAAGTCTGATTTGAAGATCATTACTGCTAAAGCTGACAAGATGATGGAAATAGTTGATAATAAGATGGCAAGAATGGAAGAGATAAGTATCAAGGTCGATGAGGCAACAGAAGGCTTGGCGGGAGTTACTGGGTCACTGTCTGCTGACTCGAAACATTCCACGCCTTGGCAGGACGTGAAGAGGAAGAGTAGGATGAAAAAGGGGGGTAACTCAGGATTCTGAAGCAAATCTGAAGAATGAAGTTTCTCATGCTTTGGATGAAATGCAAATTAATGATACAAAGTTTGCTAATGATGGCAAAAAAAATAGTGATGAATTTTGCCAATGAGAGTCTGAGAAATGAGGCAGCCCAGAAACTGGAGAATGTTGAAAAGTTGACAACTAAATCTGTTCAGGAAATTAAACCCAAGATGATGCTATGTAATGTCCATAAGGAAGAGACTAAGGAAAGTATCATTGATACAATCATTGCGAGAAATGACTACCTTCAAGCAGTTCCTGATATCAAGTCAAAGATTGAGGATATTTTTTGCAAACCAGCAGCAGGGGGCACAGTTCATTACATCATGAAATGTGATCCAATGATAAGACAGCTGTTACATCAGCATCAGGACAGGATTAAGTTTGAGTGGGGAGTTTACCAGGTTTGTGACAGGTATCGTGCACTTATCTGTTACCATTGTCAAAGGTATGGTCATACTGAGGCAAACTGCAATGCCAAGAAAAATGGTGAGCATCCCGTTTGCTTTAAATGTGCAGGCAACCACAACTCCAAGGATTGCACATCTACAGAGAAGAAATGCATTAACTGTGTGAGGTTTAAGAAACAGAATACTGATCACTCGGCGAATTATAGTTGTTGTGTTGTGTTGGAAAGTGAGATTGACAGGATCAGAAATATTACAGATCATGGCTACTAATGCTGTGAGCTCTATGTTGAAATGTGGTTTATTAAATGTTCAGTCAGTTGGAAACAAGACAATAGAAATCAGAACTTTAATTAATGATGAAAGTCTGGATATTCTTGCTTTGACTGAAACATGGCCGAGTGAATATGATATTGCGAAAATTAAAGAAATGACCCCTGACACTCATACATTTGTGTACATAGCATGAATTGAGTACAAGACTAGTGTTATGACTCATCAGGCATTACAGTCTGGAAAACTTGAGTACATGATGAACTTACTGGAAACATTCCACCATGACACTACGATGGAGCTGAGACACGGACTACATGAGACAAGAAATAACCTTGACATGGGATGTCGTACATTTGCAAGATGTGCACCAAGGATTTACAATAAACTGCCAAGTGATATCAAAGGTTGTGCCAGGATCGATATCTTCAAAAAGAAATTTAACACATATTTGTTCAAGGAAGTTTATGATTTTAATGGCATGGAAATCAAAGACAAATATAGATGCTAGTTGCTTTTGAGGAAGGCTCTGCTGAGCGCTGCCTCATATTGGAGTGGAGCCTTGAACAAACACCCCAAGTAACAAGTAACAAGTAAGTAACAAAGAGGAAGAGTTGCTTGTGGGCAGAAAACCATTTGTACTCACTCGTTTATTGAATTTCTAAGTGAAATCAGTATGTGAATACAGGTTATTTTGTGTGTTTCTCGCCAAACTTTTACTTTTTGGGACAAAACTTAATAAAAAGTACACACTGCCGAGGAGCACAGACACATACATGCACAAAAGATGAACAATGTTACATAACGCGGGCTGAATGTTCGGGTGAACGCAAGTAGCTGAGCGATCGCTGCGCCACCTACCGACGTCTTGGCTAATCGTTTCTTAACCCTTAAAGTACGGTGATCGTATATGTACGATTGTAGCATTGCATGCGGAGAGGCAGGGATCGTACTGGTAATCATGATTTTTCTGCGCTAAATGTTTGAATCTCTTCCCCCCAACTATTGGTCCTGGGGCAAGTGGAGGTACCTGGCATCTTTTCTCGCTCGTCTGCTTGAGCCTTGAGACATATGTTCCCTTACAATAGGTCATCTTTTCCCATTTCGAGGCGACATCTGGCAACCCCGTCACCGGAGGAGGAAGCGGTACTCAGTGATGTTATGTCAGTGTTACTCAGTAATGACATTGAGGAGTGATGAAAATGAAGACTGATTTTTTCTGAGACAGAAGAAAGTGAAGACTCCAGTAATGATTCTGATAGTGATCTGGGAGACAGAGACCAACCCTCACAGCGACGTTCATAAACCTCCTCACGTAGCCTATTCCCCTCCAGCAATGCGCTGGTGTATGTCACCCTGATTGCCTCTACAGGACTGTGCTTGTCGGCCAAGTCACGTGAATCCCATTGCTAATAAGAGTTGCCAGATTCCAATTATTATAGAAATCCACAATACTTGTAATATGTGGTTTCTTTTTCTTTTCCTGTTTTACACATCATTTCATATATTTAAGTTAGCATTTTCTTGACATGAAAGTGCAAAAGTTCCTACTTTTACATCAAATTCAAATGCCCAAAAGGAGAGAAAGAGAGAGAGAGAGAGAGAGAGAGAGAGAGAGAGAGAGCGTGCGGTGTTATCTGAGCTTGGGGGGTATTTCTTAGCGGCGGGTTCTGCCATTAATTATTTTATATGCAATAACTTTGCTCTGAGAGGTCATAATATGTTAAAAATTACATCGTCGTACTCAGAATAATACAAAGAAATATGTTTTTATAAGGAAAAATATTTTTAGTATTTTTGATAGGTGTGATTTTTCCCCGTTGTAACAGACGGAAAGTAAATCAACCCCCTGTACTTTAAGGGTTAAATATAACGTTGTATTTCAAGGCGTAAATTATATAAAAATTTTCGTCGTATATAAAAAAATTGTATGTTAGTGTAATCGTATGTCGAAGTACCACTATACAAGGAGGTGGTTGAGATGTATACACAACCGTAAAGGCGGCGTCAAACTACCACTTTTCCGTCAACTTTCTGCCAACTTTTGTCGCCGATCATCGTCACATACAAGCTCACTACTGCCTTTCTCACGTTTGTCAACTGTAAAACAAACACAGTGGCCCCTGCACTCCCAGCAAGTCGTTGCTATTTTTTCGTTGCTATTTTTGGCCTTTATTGCTCACTATGAGAAACACTTCAAACAGCTTTGTCCACTCATAAACAACAGAGCAGCTCCTCTTGGCCAGTTGTTCCTTGGAAGTTCTGCCTTGGAACGTCGCAGTCACACAGATATAAACAAACAACTGAACCACTTTTCACAGCTAGGCCAGAACCAATAAATTATTTATATATATATATATATATATATATATATATATATATATATATATATATATTCAGACAACCCCCGCTTAACGAAGGGGTTATGTTCCTAAAAAAACACTTCGTTAAGCGAAACTTTGTTAAGCAAACCGATTATAACAAGTTTAACCCCTGACTTAAACTTCCATTGAGAGTAAACAAAGCGCGAGTGTATCATAGTACAGTGAAAGGTTTAATGAAAGTAAAAATAATGAAGTTAAACATTTAGGCAGTTTAGTTTAAATCATTATAATGAACACTAATGTATGTATGTACGTAACTTTATAATGTTGATGATCTTAAATTTATGAAGGGAGGGAGAGTGAAACGGGAAAGACACTAACCGGCAACTTGTGGAATGTAAACAAAGGGCGTATCATTGTATCACATACAAAATTTATGTACCACATTTCCACAAGGCTTTCCATTTTATCCATTGTAGAATCACGAGTTCAGGTGGTTGTTTTAGCTTGCAAGGAAGATACGTTATCATCAGCCTTCTTAACCCCTTCACTACGGTGACGCCTATGTGGGCGTCATGAAGCCCCAGTAGCAAATACAGTGACGCCTATGTAGACGTCATATTTCTTTTCTGAGCTTTCTTCAGTTCAGTTGTCCCGTATAGTGTGTTGGATACCAACTACACACGCCGTATGCTGTCCTTGAAATTGTAGTGCTCCTCCCACCATCCTTGTCTCCACCAATCACTAAAGATAAGCTACATGAGTCCCGCCTTGTGTCTAGAATTACCCAATGGCATAGACTGTTCCTATCTCTCTCTCTCTCTCTCTCTCTCTCTCTCTCTCTCTCTCTCTCTCTCTCTCTCTCTCTCTCTCTCTCTCTCTCTCTCTCTCTCTCTCTCTCTCCCTCCCTCCCTCCCTCCCTCTCTCTCTCTCTCTCTCTCTCTCTCTCTCTCTCTCTCTCTCTCTCTCTCTCTCTCTCTCTCTCTCTCTCTCTCTCTCTCTCTCTCTCTCTCTCTCTCTCTCTCTCTCTCTCTCTCTCTCTCTCTCTCTCTCTCTCTCCTCCTCCCTCTCTCCCTCTCCCTCCCTCCTCTCCCTCTCCTCCTCCCCTCTCCCTCTCGAAGATTAGTTACATGCGGCCTGCCTTGTAACATTCGTGAAAACACACACACACACACACACACACACACACACACACACACACACACACACACCCACCCCCGGGTGGAGATATTTGGGTGTGTCTCCTCACGTGTAGCCCCTGTTCACCTAGCAGTGAGTAGGTACGGGATGTAAATCGAGGAGTTGTGACCTTGTTGTCCCGGTGTGTGGTGTGTGCCTGGTCTCAGGCCTATCCGAAGATCGGAAACAATGAGCTCTGAGCTCGTTCCGTAGGGTAACGTCTGGCTGTCTCGTCAGAGACTGCAGCAGATCAAACAGTGAACACACACACACACACACACACAAATACAAAAACAACAAATTTTCTAATCTCTCTCTCTCTCTCTCTCTCTCTCTCTCTCTCTCTCTCTCTCTCTCTCTCTCTCTCTCTCTCTCTCTCTCTCTCTCTCTCTCTCCCTCCCTTCGTTTCCCTCTCCTTCCCTCCTCCCCTCTTCCTCTCGAAGATAAGCTACATCGTCCCGCTTGTGTCTAAAATATTAGCAAATGTCACACTCTCTCTCTCTCTCTCTCTCTCTCTCTCTCTCTCTCTCTCTCTCTCTCTCTCTCTCTCTCTCTCTCTCTCTCTTTTTTCTGAAGAGAGAAGCGTCCACTTTCCTCTTGAAGGCGATATAGTGACTAAAAATAGCAGCATAATACACAAAGGCGACAAGTATGACAAGCTTGCATGAGTTTCCCTTTTCGGGCGTGGCACTACCACCCGTATATCATACAGGCGGGCTTTTTTAACATCCGTCGCGAAGGGGTTAATAGAGTCTGCTGGCTTGAAAATAGTAGAGATAGTAAATGGAGGCAAGATGATGGCGAGCATTGCTATAGTTTTCTCGTCTCTCGCGTGTCTGTGAATAATATCCAGCTTCACTTAGAGAGTAAGAGACTTTCTGGTCTTCTTAGGAATGCTTGGCCACATTGCAGGGCGTTTTGGTGGTAAGTTGAGCGAGGGAAGACAAGATGCTGTTAATGTTTTGAACAGGGGAGTGAGTGGTGCGCGTGTTGTCCACGAGAGGCTTGATTTTGATCTTGATTCCACAGGTGTCCCAGGATTTCTCCTGAGGTAGGCCTTAGTATTGGCAACTCCTGGTGTATTCAAAAGCCTGATGGTTTGCGTGATATGGCGGGGCTTTCAAACTTGGAAAAAATTACCTGGCTAAAACTTCGTTAAAGCGAGTTTGGTGTTCGTTAAACGAGCAGATGGTAGTAAAAGTTAAACCTTCGTTGTAGCAAAATTTCGTTGTGTGAACCTTCGTAAAGCGGGGGGTGCCTGTATATATACAAGCAACCCCCGCTTAACGAAGAGGTTACGTTCCTAAAAAACATGTCGTTAAGCGAAACTTCGTTAAGCAAACCGATTATAACAAGTTTAACCCCTGATTTGAACTTCCATTGAGAATAAGCAAAGCGAGAGTGCATCATAGTACAGTAAAAGGTTGAATGAAAGTAAAAATTATGAAGTTAAACATTTAAGTAGTTTAATTTAAGTCATTACAATGCACACTAATGTATGTATGTACGTAACTTTATAATGTTGATGATCCTAACTTTATGATGGGAGGGAGAGTGAAACGGGAAATACACTAACCAGCAACCTGTGGAATGTAAACAGAGTGCGCATCATGGTACCGCATACAAAACTTATGTACAGTCAACCCTCGGCTATCGCGACTTTGGCTATCGCGTTTAATTGCTATCGCGCACTCATGAAAAGCTTCTAAAATTTCATTATCGCGACCTCAGATGCCTGCTATCGCGTGCCCCGCCATGACGTCATGGAATATCTAAGCACTCATCGGCCAAAACCGCCTTCCCGCCAAGATCAATTCGGCTATCGCGTTTTCAGTTATGGCGCGGCTATTTCGGCCCCAGTTGGGCGCGATAGCCAAGGGTTAAGTGTACTACATTTCCACAAGGCATTCCATTTTATCCATTGTAGAGTCACGAGTTCAGGTGGTTCTCTTAGGTTTCAAGGAAGATACGGTCTCACCAGCCTTCTTAATAGAGTCTGCTGACTTGAAAATAGTAGACAGTAGATGGAGTCAAGATGGTGGCAAGCAATGTTATTAGTTTTCTGGCCTCTCTCTTGTCTGTGAACAATACCCAGCTTCACTTCGAGAGTAAGACACTCCCTGGTCTTCTTAGGAACGTTAGGCCACATTGCAGGGCGTTTTGGTGGTAAGTTGAACTGGGGAGGATGAGCTGCTGGTGACGCTGTTATGTTTTGACTGGGGAGTGAGTGGTGCGCGTGATCTTGATCTTGATCTTGATGCTACAGGTGACGCAGAATTTCTTCTGAGTCAGGCCTTTGTATCGGCAGCGCCTGTGTTGTCCATGAGAGGTTTGATCTTGATCTTTATTCTACAGGTGTCTCAGGATTTCTCCTGAGGCAGGCCTTAGTACCAGCAGCTCCTGTATTCAAAAGCCTATCAGCTTGCATGATACGGTGGGGCTTTCAAATTTGGTAAAAATTACCTGGATAAACCTTCGTTAAAGCGAGTTTAGTGTTCGTTAAACAAGCAGATGGTAGTAAAACGAAACCTTTAAAAGGGGGTTGCTTGTATATATATATATATATATATATATATATATATATATATATATATATATATATATATATATATACAGTAAGGTCCCGGGTTACGACAGTTACGTTCCTGAAACATGATGTAAGTCGATTTTGTACGTAACTCGAGTTTTTGTACTTTCAAAGCATATTAATGAGTTATCAACGAATAATTTTTTATGGTTATTCAGGTAAGTAAAAGGTTATATTGTTATATTGGTATATTATTTACAACTATGTAGGAATATATTGATTAGGGCCGCGAATGCGAAGGACTGCAGGTTGCCGAGAGGGGCGGCCTGAGGCCGCCAGGAGGGTGGGCAGGTCGAATGTTGTGACGCCCAGGGCGGACAGCTGGGAGCTTTGTGGAGTGCGATAGGAGTAGAAGCGTTATATAAGTAAAAGGTTATATTGTTATATTATTTACAAGTATGTAGGAATATGGCTTGTTTTTGTTGTTGATTAGGGCCATGACGAGGACTGCATGTTACCAGAGGGGTGGACGCCTGAGGCAGCCAGGAGGGTGGGCAGGTCGAATGTTGTGACGCCCAGGGCGGACAGCTGAGAGCGTAGTGCAGTGCGGTGGGAGTAGAAGCGTGGGCAGCGGGGCAGGAAATGCAATAGGAAAGGGCAATAGGGATCAGCAGACAAGCGCAGACGATGCAAGTGAGCTGCGAGTGTCGTGTGGCCCAGGCGAAGGCTCCGGAGTTGTTATTGTTGTGATAGGTGCGTGAGCCCTCAAGGTCGTCAATCTCCCCGTTGTCATGGTAACGGGCTTCCCATTTTCTTCTTCACTCCCTTACACACAGCTGCTGCCTCCCTTCTCATGTCTTTTAATTATGTCCACTTTTTCTTGTAGTGTAATGGTTTTCTTTTTCTTAGCATCACTGCTATCACTCAGGAGTTTTTTTTTTTTTTTGATGCCATTGAGCAAGATAATAAGATAGATGTAGGAACACTCTTGCCAGGGGCGACGGTGTGGTGGAACTGAGGTACGTAGAGTGTTTTTGTATTCAAGCATGAGGTGGGCGGTGTGGTGGATAACCACTAGTGACTCCTGGCGGCCAACAATAACAATAAACCCCGCGCTTTACTATTTATAAATTTTCAATTTTTAAAATCTTAAATTGCCTTATAGTGGACTGACTTAAGTGCGAGTTTGATGTAACTCAAGACCGACGTAACCCGGGACCTTACTGTATATATATATATATATATATATATATATATATATATATATATATATATATATATATATATATACATATTTTTTTTTTTTGCTTACAATAGACCCTTTAATATTCCATTTATTCATCTAATTTGTAATGCATGTAAGTAATATGTAGTGCAGTTAAAAAAAAGGGGGGAGGGAAAGAGATAATAGGCTCCAAGGGTGGTCAAGTTAAAGTCAATACTGTGAGTGGCTGGGAGGTGTGGCGTGGATGACGTCACCACCCCTGGTGCCCCGCGCTGGGTCCTCTTGGATGACATGAGCAGATACCGTATCTGTGAAAATACGGTCTCACCAGCCTTCTTAATAGAGTCTACTGACTTGAAAATAGTAGACACAAGAGATGGAGTCAAAATGGTGGCGAGCAATTCTATTAGTTTTCATGTCTCTCGTGTCTGTAAATAATATCCAGCTTCACTTTGAGAGTAAGAGACTTCCTGGTCTTCTTAGCAACGCTAGGCAACATTGCAGGGCATTTTGTTGGCATGTTGAGTGAAGGAAGGCGAGCTGCTGCTGACGCTGTTATTGTTTTGAACTAGGGGGAGTGAGTGGTGTATTCAAAAGTCTGTCGGCTTGCGTGATACGGCAGGGTTTTCAAATTTTGAAAAAATTACATGGATAAAATTTCGTTAAAGCGAGTTTGGTGTTCGTTATACGAGCAGATGGTAGTAAAAGGAAACGTTCGTTGTAACGAAATTTTGTTGTGTTGATGTTCGTTAAGCGGGGGTTGCCTATACGTATATGTATATACAGGCAACCCCAGCTTAACGAAGGTTCACACAACGAAATTTCGCTACAACGAAGGTTTCATTTTACTACCATCTGCTCATTTAACGAACACCAAACTCGCTTTAACGAAGTTTTATGTAGATAATGTTTTCTAAGTTTGAAAGCCCTGCCGTATCACGCATGCTGACAGGCTTTTGAATACCCCAGCGCATCTCGTGGACAACACGCATACCACTCACTCCCCCTGTTCAAAACAATAACAGCGTCAGCAGCAGCTTGTCTTCCTTCGTTCAACTTACCACCAAAACGCCCTGCAATGTCGCCTAGATTTGCTAAGAAGACCAGGAAGTCTCTTACTCTCAAAGTGAAGCTGGATATTATTCACAGACATGAGAGAGGCGAGAAAACTAATAGCATTGCTCGCCACCATCTTGACTCCATCTCTTGTCTCTACTATTTTCAAGTCAGCAGACTCTATTAAGAAGGCTGGTGAGACCGTATTTTCCTTGCAAGCTAAAAGAACCTCCTGAACTCATGACTCTACAATGGATAAAATGGAAAGCCTTGTGGAAATGTAGTACATAAGTTTTGTATGTGATACAATGTTTACATTCCACAAGTTGCCAGTTAGTGTCTCCCTTTTCACTCGCCCTCCTTTTATAAATTTAAGATTGTTAATATTATAAAATCATGAAAAATACATACATTATTGTACATTATAATGACTTAAATTAAACTGCCTAAATGTTTAACTTCATAATTTTTACTTCCATTAAACATTTCACTGTACAGTAATACTCCGCTTAACGAACGTTCGTTTAACGAAATTCCGGTTTAACGTACAGGCAATCCCCTTTTAACTTAGGTTCACATAACGAAATTTTGCTACAATGAAGGTTTCGTTTTACTTTCATCTGCTTGTTTAACGAACGCCAAACTCGTTTTAACGAAATTTTACCCAGGTAATTTTTTTCAAATTTGAAAGCCCCACCGTATCATGCAAGCTGACAGGCTTCTGAATACACCAGGAGCTGCTGGTACTAAGGCCTGTCTCAGGAGAAATCCTGAGACACCTGTAGAATAAAGATCAAGATCAAGCCTCTCGTGGACAACACAGGTGCTGCCGATACAAAGGCCTGACTTAAGAAATTCTGCATCACCTGTAGCATCAAGATCAAGATCAAGATCATGTGCACCACTCACTCCCCAGTCAAAACATAACAGCATCACCAGCAGCTCATCTTCCCTAGTTCAACTTACCACCAAAACGCCCTGCAATTTGGCCTAACATTCCTAAGAAGACCAGGAAGTTTCTTACTCTCGAAGTGAAGCTGGGTGTTATTCACAGACAAGAGAGAAGCCAGAAAACTAATAACATTGCTTGCCACCATCTTGACTCCATCTACTGTCTACTATTTTCACATCAACAGACTCTATTAACCCTTTCCTTCCAGCGCTTAAACTATTTTACCGTTTGCTCTGACGGTTAAAAATGGTAAACCTAGATTTTGTCAGAAAACTGTTTGAATACTAATAATTATTTTCTCTTTGTTATTCTGAATACAATGATGTACTTTGTAGCTCGATGTGACCTCTAAAAGTTCAGTTTATGGCTTATCAAGGATTCCTCCTCCTCCCGCTGTGTGATCCGTCTTCCAGAAACAGCCCGGGGAGCGATGACACCGCGCGCACACTCACAAACACACACTTTCTCTCTGTCTCTCTGTCTCTCTCTCTCTCTATCTCTCTCATCTTGGAGGGGAAATTGTACACTTCCAATGAGAGAGAGAGATAGAGAGAGAGAATTTCATCCCTTTTCATATCAAGTTTCAGGCAAATAACATTATCTCTCTCTCTCTCTTTCTCACACACACACAAACACACATGCACATGCACACGCACATATAATGGGGAAGACTGGCTGGGTGACCAGTAGGTGACAGAGGCAAATAACATTATCTCTCTCTCTCTCTCTCTCTCTCTCTCTCTCTCTCTCTCTCTCTCTCTCTCTCTCTCTCTCTCTCTCTCTCTCTCTCTCTCTCTCTCTCTCTCTCTCTCTCTCTCTCTCTCTCTCTCTCTCTCTCTCTCTCTCTGACAAGTTACCTTCTACCATTTTATTATAAAATCGAAGATAATGAAAAAATTAACGTGAAAGAATGATAGGTAATATTTTTTTTCACTTGCCGAGTCCTCACTAATGTCTTCGCTTTCTTCAGTTTCTTTTTCTAAATATTCACTGTCACTGTCTTCAAACTCAGAAGCACTGCTAAATACATATGTTCTGTCCTGCTCCATGGTTAGTTATGATCTGAGATCCTTCACTGTTATCAGGATGTCTCTTCGCACTTATCATGGTGCTTTCCACCCGGCGGGTCGCTGGGATTGCCAAGTGTCGTCCGGAGAAAGGGAAAATAGCTTAGTTACCGCTAAATTTCCAGAGCTATAGTGACAACACTACATGTGGAAACATGCCAGACACTTCCACTCACCATCTGACTCGAGAAATCGCGCTTGGAGCTCAATATTGAGGCGCGAAAATTCTTGATTACGGGTATGGTCACCGTCGCTACGGACGCATTGATGCAATCGTATATATACCATTGCCGGAAGGAAAGGGTTAGGAAGGCTGGTGAGACCACATCTTCCTTGAAAGCTAAAAGAACCACCTGAACTCGTGATTCTACAATGGATAAAATGGAAAGCCTTGTGGAAATGTGGTACATAAGTTTTGTATGCAGTACCATGATGTGCACTTCGTTTACATTCCACAGGTTGCTGGTTAGTGTATTTCCAGTTTCACTCTCCCTCCTTTCATAAAGTTAAGATCATCAACATTATAAAGTTACGTACATACATACATTAGTGTACATTATAATGACTTAAATTAAACTACCTAAATGTTTAACTTTATAATTTTTCCTTTCATTAAACCTTTTACTGTACTATGATGCACTCTCGCTTTGCTTACTCTCAATGGAAGTTCAGATCAGGGGTTAACCCCTTCAATACGGTGACGCCTATGTAGGCGTCATGAAGCCCCAGTAGCAAATACGGTGACGCCTACGTAGGTGTCATATTTCTTTTCTGAGCTTTCTTCAGTTCAGTTATCCCGTATAGTGTGTTGGATACCAACTACACACGCCGTATGCTGTCTTTGAAATCCTAGTGCTCCTCCCACCATCCTTGTCTCCACCAATCACTAAAGATAAGCTACATGTGTCCCACCTTGTGTCTAAAATTACCCAATGGCATAGACTGTTCCCATCTCTCTCTCTCTCTCTCTCTCTCTCTCTCTCTCTCTCTCTCTCTCTCTCTCTCTCTCTCTCTCTCTCTCTCTCTCTCTCTCTCTCTCTCTCTCTCTCTCTCTCCTCCCCATCTCTCTTCCCTCCATCCCCCTTTCCCTCTCGAAAGATAAGTTACATGCCTTGTAACATTCCCTTCGACACACACACACACACACACACACACACACACACACACACACACACACACACTGTATTTATTTAGATCTAAAAAAGGCTTTTGATAAAGTGCCACATGAAAGATTACTATGGAAGTTAGAGGAGAAGGGTGGCTTAAAAGGAAGCACATTGAGATGGATGAAGAATTACTTAAGGGGGAGAGAAATAAGGACGATAGTTAAAGATATAAAGTCCAAGTGGAGAACAATAGACAGCGGAGTGCCACAGGGGTCAGTATTGGCACCAATACTTTTTCTCGTATATATAAATGACATGCCAGAGGGAGTGAACAGCTACATAAATCTGTTTGCAAACAATGCGAAACTGTGCAGAGTCATTAAACAAAAAGAGGATTGTGAAATACTACAGGAAGACTTAACAAGATCTGGAAATGGAGCAAAAAATGGGAGATGGAATTCAATGTGGACAAAAGCCATGTCATGGAAATGGGAAAAAGTGAAAGATGACCAGTGGGAATCTATAAGATGGGAGATGGAGTAGAACTAGAAAAAGGAAAAAAGGAAAAGGACTTGGGAGATGACAATGGAAGAAAATAATCAACCGGTTAGCCATATTGATAGAATTTTCAGAGAGACGTATAATTTGCTAAGGAATATTGGAGTAGCATTTCACTATATGGACAAGGAAATGATGAAGAAATTGATAAGTACTAAAATAAGACCTAGATTGGAATATGCAGGAGTTGTGTGGACTCCCATAAAAAGAAACACATAAGAAAATTAGAGACTACAAAAATGGCTACAAGAATGGTTCCAGAATTTAAAGGGATGGCATATGAGGAGAGACTAAAGGCTATGGATCTACCAACCTTGGAGCAGAGAAGAGAGAGGGATCTGATACAAGTTTATAAATTGATTAACGGAATGGATGAAGTGGATAATGAGAAACTGATCCTGAGAGAAGAATATGACTTTAGAAGCACAAGATCGCATAGTAAGAAACTAAGGAAGGGACGATGTCTGAGAGATGTTAAAAATTTAGTTTCCGCAAAGATGTGTTGAGACTTGGAACAGTTTGAGTGAGGAAGTGGTATCAGCAAAGAGTGTACATAGTTTTAAAGAAAAATTGGATAAGTGTAGATATGGAGACGGGACCACACGAGCATAAAGCCCAGGCCCTGTGAAACTACAACTAGGTAAATACAACTAGGTAAATACACACACACACACACACACACACACACACACACACACACACACACACACACACACACACACACACACATAAAACAGGATTCAGGGAATATGTTCCAAAATGTAGACCTAAAGAAGAAGGAAAGAAAGATTGGTTTAATGCAAGGTGTGCTAGGGCAAAGGAGAAAAGAGATGGAGCATGGAAAAGATGGAGGAGAAATAGAAATCCAACAAATAAGGAAAACTTCAAGGCAGTGAGAGATGAATATGTTAAGGTAAGGAAGGAAGAGGAAAAGAACTTTGAAAAGGACATTGTCGAAAAATGTAAGGAGCAACCAAAATTGTTCTATAGATTCATAAATGGAAAAATTAGACAAAGAGAAACAATAGAAAGGTTAAAAGGAGAGAACTGGATGGTGGAAGACCCAAAAACTATGGCAGAACTATTAAATAATAAATTCCAGGAGGTCTTTACCAAGGAATCTAAATTTGAAAGGCCACAGGGTAATAGAGACAGTCTATATGAAAGAGATTAAAGTAACCAAGCTTGAAATAAAAGAATTAATGAAGGAACTGGATGAAGACAAGGCAATGGGACCAGATGAAGTCTCAGGCAGAATACTGAAAGAATGTAGGGAAGAACTAGTAAGTCCTATATACAACATCATAAAATGCTCAATAGAAAATGGAACAGTACCAGTAGAATGGAAAAGAGCTGAGGTGGTTCCCATATATAAGAGTGGAAGGAAGGAAGAACCTTTAAATTACAGACCGGTATCACTAACTAGTGTAATATGCAAGATATGTGAAAGAATAATAAAGAAACAATGGATCAAGTTCCTTGAAGACAACAAATTAATATGAAATAGCCAATTTGGTTTTAGGAAAAGACGGTCTTGTGTAACTAATTTTCTGAGTTTCTCTTCTAGAATAGTTGATAGAGTATAAGAGAGAGAGGGATGGGTTGACTGTATTTATTTGGATTTAAAAAAGGCGTTTGATAAAGTGCCACATGCAAGATTACTATGGAAGTTAGAGGAGAAGGGTGGCTTAAAAGGAAGCACATTGAGATGGATAGAAAATTATTTGAGGGGGAGAGAAATAAGAACAGTAGTTAAAGATATGAAGTCCAAGTGGAGAGCAGTAGAAAGCGGAGTTCCGCAAGGGTCAGTATTGGCACCAATACTTTTCCTCACTTATATTAACGACATGCCAGAAGGAGTGAACAGCTACATAAATCTGTTTGCAGATGATACGAAACTGTGCAGAGTTATAAAGCAAAAAGAGGATTGTGAAATACTGCAAGAAGACCTAAATAAGATATGGGAATGGAGCAAAAAGTGGGAAATGGAATTCAATGTGAACAAAAGCCATGTCATGGAAATGGGAAAGAGTGAAAGACGACCTATGGGAATCTATAAGATGGGAGATAGAGTAGAACTGGAGAAAGTAAAAAAGGAAAAGGACTTAGGAGTGATGATGGAAGAAACCAATCAACCAGTAAGCCATATTGATAGAATTTTTAGAGAAACATATAATTTGCTAAGGAATATTGGAGTAGCATTTCACCACATGGACAAAGAAATAATGAAGAAATTGATAAGTACTTTAATAAGACCCAGATTGGAATATGCAGGAGTAGTGTGGACCCATCATAAAAAGAAACACATAAAGAAATTGGAGAGACTACAAAAAATTGCTACAAGAATGGTTCCAGAATTTGAAGGGATGACATATGAGGAGAGACTAAAGGCTATGGATCTACCAACCCTGGAACAAAGAAGGGAGAGAGGAGACCTGATACAAGTCTATAAATTGATCAACGGAATGGACCAAGTGGATAATGAGAAACTGATCCTGAGAGAAGAATATGACATTCGAAGCACAAGATCGCATAGTAAAAAGCTGAGAAAAGGAAGATGTCTGAGAGATGTTAAAAAATATAGTTTCCCGCAAAGATGTATTGAGACGTTTAACAGTTTAAATGAAGAAGTAGTGTCTGCAACGAGTGTGCATACTTTTAAAGTAAGATTGGATAAGTGTAGATATGGAGACGGGCCACACGAGCATAAAGCCCAGGCCCTGTAAAACTACAACTAGGTAAATACAACTAGGTAAATACACACACACACACATACACATGAAAACCTGGAAAAAACTATGAATGGAAACACTATGAGAGAGAGAGAGAGAGAGAGAGAGAGAGAGAGAGAGAGAGAGAGAGAGAGAGAGAGAGAGAGAGAGAGAGAGAGAGAGAGAGAGGATTATCACCTGACATGTGAGACTGATAAGTTCTCTCTCTCTCTCTCTCTCTCTCTCTCTCTCTCTCTCTGTAAGCTGGTGGCTGTGGCTGCTAAAGCTGATGAAACAGAAAAAATAAACCTTCCTGCAAAAACTTATTCTTGTCTGCGATATAATAGTTACATTTATTCATTTTTCTAGATAATATACATATCTAAGAAAATGAATGGCTGCTGTTTTCTTGGGTACACTCGTCTAAAACGCTTATGGCCTGCAAGACGTAATAATACGTCACCGGACTGGCGCTAGTAGCCACCATGACGTATATATACGTCCCTGGATTGAAAGGGTTAATAGTACTGATTTAGTCTAAGTTAGTGTTGTTTAGAGGTTATAGTGATGTTCTGGCAGTCTAGGCTGGAGGTTGGTCCCTATTCCCCCTAATTCTTATGTATTTTATGGGAAAAATTGCTTCATGATTCGAATAAACGCTGATTCGATCGATGAAAAACTGCCCTAACCCCGTTGAATTGCGAGGATCCCCTGTATTGTGATTGCAATTTAAATGATCAAGTGCCTTAACTCAGCTACTGTTATCATTTGTCAAAAATTGAAATAAAGATGAAAATTTTAAAGTTCATATAATTGTTTCCTTTAAAAACCCTGCATTACTGAAGCATCCAGAGCTGTTGGAAAATGTCACTGTCCACACGATCCAGCATTGCATCCAGAAAGATCTTGGTCTGCTGTGCCAAAGTGCCACCAAGAAGCTGCTCTTATGAGAGGCCTTGAGAAAGAAGAGTCAGCTTTTGCAAGGAATACAAGGACTTGACATCGGATCAATGGAAAAAAAGTAGTGTTCAGTGATGACTTGTGAGGTGGGCTCCAAGGTGGTGAGAAGGCCCAGTAACATGTCCCGATATGACCCTTGATACACCGTCAAGATTGTGAAACACCTGGATAGTATGATGGTGTGGGGATGTTTATTGGTACAAAGAACATGGATGGACAATCATCTAGGGAAGAGCTACCACAGACGGTGCATGAGTTGGTAGTGGCGTTGCAGCAACGGATGGAGGCTACGTGGCAACAGGTGTCGAACAATTGTCGTCTCGTGGGGCAAGTCATGACCCACTGGTACCAACTGCACACCAGTGATGCCCAGTATGCAGTGGGGGACTGCGGCTGGTGGTACAATCCCTGCAAGAAACGAGATCCCACTCCAAAGCTGCAGAGATACTGGGAATGTGGAAAGGCCGTACACTGTTCTGCAACGACTCACAGCCATCACTTACAAGGTGGGCGATGGCACATCTAGGTGGCCGCACATTGTCCACGTCGACTGCCTTTGGGGTGTGGTGGAGGAAGGACATTTCATTTGGGACCAGCAGGGACTGCCATTGTCGCCAGATAGTGAAGTGGGGAGCGACAGCAAGGTGGTGAGTGACAGTGAAATAGACAGTGTTGCAGAGTGTTGTCGGCGTGCATGAGGATTCAGAGGACAAGGCTGTGAGTGAACTGTGTATATTTCTCCCCTTCAGAACGAGGAAAAGACCTCAGTGTTGGACAGATTATGTATGTGACAGTGACGATGAATAGTTGGCATGACTATTTTTGTGGAGGGGAGGGCAATGTTGCGGCGGCACAAGGAGGGGTAGTGAAGATAGCGTTTGCAACACTGTCAGTTGATACCAGTATGTTGGCTGGCAGCTGTGGTGTTGAGGCAAGACCGGATGTGCAACTGGATGCAGGTGGATAAATCAACCATGATTGGCTCATGGGTGGGCCAATCAGGGCAGGGCGGTGGAAAATATAAGCGGGCCGCTGCTTGGCTCGCCTGCTCTTGGCTCTTGGCTCCCTCCATTTCTTCTGTGAGGACAGTCTGGTCTTCCGGCGCTCTTCTCTTGCAAGGGCTTTCTGTGGAGACAGTTTGGACCCTTCTCCGTCTCCCCGGTCAGCTAGCTGGTAGTTCGTCGTCTTCCTTCTACGCTCTCCGCTTTTCGCCCCCTTGTCATCGCAGTGTGTCTTCTCTGCCTCCGCTTTGGTCGTGTGTGATACCTTGCACTACACTACTGTATTTCATCCCAGTAAACTGAAGGAGTTTCGCCAGTAACGGCTGGTTCAACAACTTCCAGAAGAGGTACGGTTTCCACAACCTGAAGATGGTAGAGGAAGCATCTTCAGCAGATGCTCAAGCTGCAGCAGAGTATCCTGCTGTGCTATAGAAAATTATAGAAGACGGTGATTATCCCCCAAAGCAAGTTTTCAACATTGATGAGACTGGCTTCTACTGGAAGAAACCACCAAATCTTTTAGACATAGTAAAAGAGAGAGTGAAGATAATGGAGGAGGCAGAGGCAGCAGCAGCAACAGCAACAGGCACATCAGGACAACCTCAGCGAACCCTCACAGCAGCCAACTTGTCTGAGTGTATGGACTTGTTGGTGCAGTCAATGAAAATTCTCAAAGAAAATGACCCAAATATTGAAAGAAGCACCGCCATCATCAGAGGGTCATGGAAAAAATGATGTGCTATGAGGTTCTTCTCAAAGAAAAACAACAAAAGAAAAAAACAACAATCGATAATAAGCTTCTTCAGACCGCACACACCAAGTCAAGTAACAGAAACAGAGACAGACAATGACAATGGTGACACATCAGAGGAGGAAGTAGCAAAATAGAGGAAGAAGGTACTAATAAAATAATTTTGTGTTTAAACATTTCCCTTGTTCATAGTCATTTTTATGTCTTTGTAAGTTTATTAATAAAAGCATTAATAAGCATAATAGAAATGTGGAGGCAAAAATGTATATATACAATGAAAGATTATTTTATTTTTAACACATCCTTCAAAGTCTAGTAGTGGTGGTGGCGGTGGTGGTGGCAGTGGTGGTGATGGTGATGATGGTAGCAGCGCGAGGACACCCCTGAGCCTCACCCTGGAGGGCAAGGCTGTCCAACCAAGGGACGAAGTGGATGTGCTGGAAGTCACGCTCATGAGGATCGCGAGGCTGCTTGATGGAAAGGGACTGTAGGTACTGTACAAAGCTCAGGTCTGCTCTTTTATACAAAAAAAAAGTCTAGGGAGTTGGGTATTCATTCCTTACTTTATACAATTTTTACTTTATATGGTCCCTTCTGGAACGCATTTACCATATAAATCGAGGACTACCTGTATTAGTGAAAAGTGGTTCAGTTGTTTGCTTACATTTCTTTGGGACTGAGACGCTCCAATTCAGAACTTCCAAGTAGCAACTGGCCGAGATAAGCTGCTCTGTTGTTTATGAGTGGACAAAGCTGTTTGAAGAGTTTCTCATAGAGGACAATAAAGGCCAAAAATAACAACGGAAAAATAGCAATGGCTTGCTGGGGGATAAAGGGGCCGCCATGTTTGTTTACAGTTGACAAACACGACAAAGGTGGTAGTGAGCTTGTGTGTGATGATGAGCAGCGACAAAAGTTAACAAAGTTGACGGAAAGGTGATAGTTTGACTCTGCCTTTATTGTTACGTGTACATCCCACCACCTCTTGTACTGTTTATGTACCATTTTTTGTTGCAGATTATACATTTAATGTGCTTTCATTCATTGTTTTCTTACCTATTTTGGTTATGTATATGTTTTTTCTCAATTTATAAGGGGTCAGGAGAGGAAATTCCGCATATCCGGATATTTCGTGTATGTGTCAGGGCCTTAGCTGCTATAATCTGGATACGCGGGTGATTACTGTAAATATATATATATATATATATATATATATATATATATATATATATATATATATATATATATATATATATATATATATATATATATATATATATATATATATATATATATATATATATATATATATATATATATATATATATATATATATATATATATATATATATATATATATATATATATATATATATATATATATATATATATATATATATATATATATATATATATATATATATATATATATATATATATATATATATATATATATATATATATATATATATATATAACACACACACACACACACACACACACACACACACACACACTTGACCCTCGTTTTTCTGGTGCAGGTCCTGGTCCGAATAATAAAAAAATGTCTGGATAACACAAGTGTGGCCATCGTTTGCCAAATATGGCCATTTGTCTCCTTAGACTTGAGGAACTGCAAAATTTTGTCTGTTTTGGTTTCCCTGATGAACTTAAACCTATACAAACTTAATCTAAATTAGTCTGATATTAAAAGTAACCTAACAATACCGTATATTGTGGCTTGCAAGTTGATCAGGCACATAAGTCGACCTCTATAATTTGACCCCAAAATGTTATATTACAGGTTTACCTTGCAAATAAGTCACCCTCCTTAACTATTGCTTAGCCTGATCCAATGTTGCCATGAGTCACTAAGTACCAATGTGTTATTTCTTTTTTTTGTTGCACCTATAGGTTGCAGAGAGTACAAAAATGCATCCTGCACCTTACATATGATGCTTGCCAGTTGGTTAATTGCTCAGGCTGTGTGAATCACAAAATAGTATAGAGTATGATGACATAATGATGAATATCACACTTACTTCTTTCCTCACAAGTCTTGAATCTTTTCAGCTACAGTTGTCTCAATAATTAACATAAATGGAATCTTCTTTCAGGGCAGAACCCTTAAAGAAAAAGAAGAGGATAGATCCAATGATTATTCGTCAGAAAGAGGAACGCCGAAAGAAGAAAATAGAGAAGATGATTCGGCGTTTAGAGAAGAATGCTGGCCAGTTGAAGCCAATAGATGAGCTGGAGGTGCCTCATGCTGTTGTGCAGCAAATGGAGTGAGTGTTTACTTCATGTTACTTCAAAATAGAGTACAAAAGAGGGACACTGTTTTCTCATGAACATAAATAATATTATCCTGCACATAAATGAATGCTTGTGATAAAACAAGGACTTCTTTTTTGTCTTGAAATATTACAGAGATAATGAGCAACATTTTGTTTTGTGATCACTGTGTGTTAGATCTGGATGGTAAAGGCTGCTGGATGTTATCTTTTCTTTCATATAAATCAAGGCAACTGGATCTAAGAAAATATGTTCTCATGAACATAGGTTATATAACATTGATATACAAGTAATTAAACAGAAAGAAGATCTAGTGAGAGATACAGTGGATAGGAGGAAATGTTTCTTAATTTTTGAAATAATGGAAAAAAAAAATCCGAACAAGTTTATGAGAGATCGTGAAGAAAGAGAATTGGCCGAAGCTATTATCAAACAGGTCCAGGACAGCACACAGGAGTTGAACCAGAAAGTGGAAGAAGTGATTAGGTTGAGAAGATTTAGTGAAGTGGGTAAGAGACCAATCAAAGTGAGAATGAGATCGTAGATGGCGGTGGAGGAAATTATGACACGGATAGGGAAGCTGGCCAATGATATTGAGCGTAAATATATATGGATTAAAAGAGATATGAACCTGGAAGAGAGGGGAAAGGAGAAAGTGTTAAGAAATGAAGCTAAGGAAAAACAAGAGAAGGACAGAGATCGAGAGAAAAAATTTCTACTGGAGGGTTCTAGATATGAGAGTAAAGAAGTGGTATCTATGGAAGAAGGAGAAGGTCATGGAGGAGGCAGGAAATTGAAAGTGACTTATACTAATATAGATAGGTTGTTTATGTGTGTTGGAGGTTAGAGGTTATTTGAAAGAATAAAGGCCGGCTGTAAAGTGCATAATTGAAACAGAACTAAAAAAGGAGATCCATGTTAGCTGTAAAGAGGAGGGATATAATAGCTGGAGAAGAGACGGGAAAGGTAAAGGGGGAGGAGGAGTGATAATATATGTGTGGAGGATCTGCAATATGGTGATGGCATGGTGGAAGTAATGGGAGTAACGATCAAAACAGAGGTAATGAAAAATAAAGGAAAATCTTAGTTACATATGTGCCACCTAAGATAAATACACAAAGAACTGAGGAACATAAGGATATGCAGAGAGAAATGATTAAGAAGAGATGGAAGAACACTATTAGTTGGAGACTTTAACTGTAAAAAAATAAACTGGAGAGAGATGGAATTAATGGGTAATGTTGGACAATGGACTGAGGAAATGTTACAGTTGACAATGGTAAATGCATTGGATCAGTGGGTGGAGGAGTCAACAAGGGACAAGGGGGAAGAAGAACCATCGTTGCCTGACCTAGTATTCACAAAGAAGTCAGAGCCCCCTCCCACCATACAATACCTTAGTGTATGGGAAGAAGTGATCATGTGACATTAGAGCTGGAAATACAGGAGGAGGATGGGATAAGATATAGAGATGACTACAAAAAAGAGACATTGAATTATGCAAGAACAGATTTTGAAAAATTAAGGAAATTTTTTGCTGTTATTGAATGGAGAATCATTATGTAGGGAATGATGAAATATTCATACAAAAATATAACGAAAAAGTAAAGAAATATGTATCGATACATAGAGTTAAGAAAAATATACATGCTTGGTACAATGCTAGATGAACAGAAGCTGAAAAGGCAGAAGGCTTGGAAGAAACTCATAAAACAGAGAAATGAGAATAACAGACAGCAGTATAAGGATGCGAGAAATGAATATACAGGCAACCCCCGTTTAACGAAGGTTCACACAACGAAATTTTGCTACAATGATGGTTTCGTTTTACTACCATCTGCTCGTTTAACGAACACCAAACTCACTTTAACGAAGTTTTATCCAGGTAATTTTTTCCAAATTTGAAAGCCCCACCGTATCATGAAAGCCGACAGGATTTTGAATACACCTGGAGCTGCTGGTACTAAGGCCTGCCTCAGGAGAAATCCTGAGACACCTGTAGAATAAAGATCAAGATCAAGCCTCTCGTGGACAACACAGGCGCTGCCGATACAAAGAAAGAAGAAATTCTGCGTCACCTGTAGCATCAAGATCACGTCCACCACTCACTCCCCAGTCAAAACATAACAGCGTCACCAGCAGCTCATCTTCCCTAGTTCAACTTACTACCAAAACGCCCTGCAATGTGGCCTAACGTTCCTAAGAAGACCAGGAAGTGTCTTACTCTCGAAGTGAAGCTGGGTATTATTCACAGACAAGAGAGAGGCCAGAAAACTAATAACATTGCTTGCCATCATCTTGACTCCATCAGCAAGTCAGCAGACTCTATTAAGAAGGCTGGTGAGACCGCATCTTCCTTGAAAGCTAAAAGAACCACCTGAACTCGTGACTCTACAATGGATAAAATGGAAAGCCTTGTGGAAATGTGGTACATAAGTTCTGTATGCGGTACCATGATGTGCACTTTGTTTACATTCCACAGGTTGCTGGTTAGTGTATTTCCCATTTCACTCTCCCTCCCTTCATAAAGTTAAGATCATCAACATTATAAAGTTACGTACATACATACATTAGTGTACATTATAATGACTTAAATTAAACTACCTAAATGTTTAACTTCATAATTTTTACTTTCATTAAATCTTTTACTGTACTATGATGCACTCTCGCTTTGCTTACTCTCAATGGAAGTTCAAATCAGGGGTTAAACTTGTTATAATCGGTTCGCTTAACGAAGTTTCACTTAACAAAGTGTTTTTAGGAACGTAACCCCTTCGTTAAGCGGGGGTTGCCTGTATTAGAGTAAGGAGAGAGGAAGAAAGAAATTTTGAGAAAGATGTGATATGAAAAAGCAAAGATGAACCCAAGCTTTTTCTACAAATTTATGGATTGCAGGAAATCATAGTGCACAAAGAGGATATTAGAAGATTATTAGATAATTTGGATGTCAGAAAAGCAATGGGGCCTGATGGTGTATCAGGCTGGGTGTTAATAGAATGTAAAGAGCAATTGTTGGATCCAATTTGGGAAATGATTACAAGTTCATTAAATGAAGAGAGATATCCAATGGAATGGAAGAAAGCAAACGTAATAGTGATATTTAAAGGAGGAAAGGCAACTGAGCCATTAAACTATAAACCAGTGTCACTTACAAGTGTTATGGGGAAGTTGTGTGAAATAGTTATCAAAGAAAATTGGGATAAACATCTAGAGGAAGCACAAATTATATCGAACAGAGAATTTGGGTTCAGGACAGGACGGTCATGTGTGTCAAACTTATTAAGTGTCTACTTATTATTTGAAGGATAGGGAGATGAGAATTGTGATCAGAGATACATACTCATCTTGTGGTAAAGTAACAAGCAGAGTGCCACAAGGGTCAGTGTTAGCCACCATTATGTTTCAGATTTTTGTAAATGACATTCACAATGGAATAAACAGTTACATTAATTTATTTGCTGATGATGCAAAGCTAGTAAGAGTTTTGAAAACCCAGGAGGACTGATTGCTGTTACAGGAAAATAGATATAAACAAAATCTATGAGTGGAGCAAGAAGTGGAAATTATAATTCAATGCCAAGAAATGTCACATAAAGGAAGTAGGAAAGAGTAAGAGAAGACCAGTATGGAACTGTCTGATGGGAGAGGAACAAATAATGAAGACTAAAGAGGAAAAAGATCTGTGGTTGATAATACAGGAAAATCTGAATCCCAAAAAATGCATAATTAAGATATTTGGATTATCATATAAAATGTTGACTAATATAAGAGTGGCATTTGACTTCATGGACAAAGATATGATGAAAAAAATCATCACAAGCATGATATGTCCAAAGCTGGAATATGCAGCTGTGGTGTGGTCTCCAAGCTCAATAAAAAATATAAGAAGATTAGAACGGATTTAGAAGATTGCTGCAAAGATGGTGCCAGAACTAAAGGACCTAACATATAAAGAAAGGCTGAATGAAATGGAACTGCCAACTTTACAAGATAGAAGTGAATGAGAAGACCTTAAAAGAATGTACAAGGTAGTGAATGGCATTGAAAAGATAGAGAAGGAAGACCTGGTGCTGGTGACAGAAGATAGAAGGACAAGAGGACATGTAAACAAGATTAGGATGAGACAGTGTGTGAAGGATATTGGAAAATACAGTTTTCAACATAGAACAGTGGAAAAGTGGAATGCATTGAGTGATGAAGCTGTTACAGCACATAATGTGCATAACTCTAAAGAAAAATTGGATATATGGAGACATGGAGACAGGACACCATGACCCCCACTCTAACCCTGTACAGTGGTACAGTGGAACCATGCGTGCTTTGGGATCCGAGGGGTCTCCAAGCGCACGGGTTCGAATCCTGTCCACGGTCCGAGTGTAGGTTGGGCTTCCTCACTCGGGGCAACGGTTTCCTAGCGGGTGGACTTTGAGATAGGAGGTACCCTAAAAAGTATCCCCTTTAGCCCATAAATTCCCGTGAAAAGCCCACATAGTATAAATAAAAAAAAAAAAAAAAAAACTAGGGAAATACAACTAGATAAATACACACACACACACACACACACACACATAAGAATGGTAGTAGAATGGAACCGTTAAATTACAGATGAGTATCGTTGACTAGTATATTGTGCAAGGTATGTGAAGAAGTAATTAAAGCTAAGTGGAGTGAGTATCTAGAAAGTGAAAACATTCTGAGCAAAAGGCAGTTTGGTTTCAGAAAAGGAAGATCGTGCGTATCCAATTTATTATATTTTTATTCAAGAGTGACTGACATACTACAACATAGAGATGGATGGGTGGATGTTATTTACCTGGACTTGAGAAAGGCCTTTGATAAAGTGCCACACAATAGACTGATGTGGAAACTAAAGAAGATTGGAGGAGTAAGTGACAAATTAACAAAATGGATGGAAAATTACTTAGTGGGAAGAGAAATGCGAACAGTGGTGAAAAGAAAGAAGTCAGAGTGGAAAAAGGTAACCAGTGGAGTTCCACAAGGGTCAGTGCTTGGTCCCATCATGTTTTTTATTTATGTTAATGATATGCCAGTAGGAATTGACAGTTACATGAATATGTTTGCGGACGATACTAAAATTATGAGGAGAGTAAAGAATGTGGAAGATTGTAACAAGTTACAGGAAGATCTTGATAAAATATATGAGTGGAGTAAAGAGTGGCAGATGGAATTTAATATAAACAAGAGCCATGTTATGAAAATGGGAAGAAGTAGATACAGACCAAACAAGGATTACAGGCTGGGTGATGAGAAAATTGAAGAGACCAATGAGGAGAAAGACCTAGGAGTAACTGTGCAAAACACTTTGTCACCGGAGAAACACATTAACAAGATATTTGGGAAAACATGTAACATGCTTTAAAATATTGGTCTTGCATTCCACTACCTGGATGAGGGAATGATGAAGAAGTTATTATGCACTTTAATAAGACCCCAGTTAGAATATGCAGCTTGTGTCTGGTCACCGCATATGAAGAAAAATGTGAAGAAGGTGGAAAGGGTACAGAGGCTGGCAACAAGGATGGTTCCAGGACTCAGGGAGTTAGACTATGAGGAAAGACTGAGGGAACTGGGGCTGACCACATTAGAAGAGAGAAGAACAAAGGGAGACATGATAACTATGTATAAATTGGTGAACAAGATTGACATATTGGACAGAGAGTTGATAAAGGTGACCACAAGTAATCATCTCTGAGGACATGGAAAAAAACTAATAATAGAGACATCTGTCTAAATGACGTGAGAAAGTACAGTTTCTCGCATCGTAGTATTGATAAGTGGAATAAACTGAGCAGTGATGTCGTTGATGCAGTGTGTGTCAATCAGATGAAAGAGAGATATGACAGGAGTGGCCAAGGAGGCAGGACACAGAGAGCTTAGCTCGGGCCCTTTAATACACAAATAGGTAAATACAAATAGGTAAATACAAATAGGTAAATACACACACACACACACACACACACACACACACACACACACACACACACACACACACACACACACACACACACACCTACCCTAACCTAATGATAGATAATATGATGGACCAAAGAGTAAAGGAAAACACAAGATTCAGAGGAAATGATGAGCTGGCAAGATTAGGGGTATACAAATGAATGATGATATAAGATATAAGTGCCCATGGGGAAGGAGTGATCATGTAATATTAGAAATGGATATAGAAGAGGGAAAACAAGATAGAGATGAATCATACAAAGGAGACCGATTAAATTATAGAAAGGCTGACATTGAGAATCTCAAGAAATATTTCAAGTACGCTAACTGAAAGGAAATAGAAAACTCTGAGGGAGTGCAAGAGAAATATAACTTATTTTTGGAAATATACAAAACAGGAGTCAGGGAATATGTCCTGAAATATAGACATAAGGAAGAAGGAAAGAAAGATTGGTTTAACGCAAAGTGTGCCAGGGCAAAGGAGAAAAGGGATGGAGCATGGAAAAGGTGGAGGAGAAATAGAAATGCAGTAAATAAGGTAAACTTCAAGATAGAAAGAAATGAATATGTTAAAATGAGGAAGGAAGAGGAGAGGATCTATGAAAAGGACATAGTCGAAAAATGCAAGGAGCAACCAAAATTGTTTTACAGATTCATAAACGGAAAAATAGGACAAAAAGAAACAATAGAAAGGTTAAAAGGAGAAAATAAGAAGGTGGAACACCCAAAAAGTATGGCAGAACTGTTAAATAATAAGTTCCAGGAGATCTTTACTAAGGAATCCAAATTTGAAAAACCACAGGGTAATAGAGAGACCATCTATATGGAAGAGATTAAAGTAACCAAGCTTAAAATAAAAGAATTAATGAAGGAATTGGATGAAGAAAAGGCAATGGGACCGGATGAAGTCTCAGGCAGAATACTAAAAGAATTTAGGGAAGAACTAGCAAGTCCTATATACAACATCATAAATGCTCAATAGAAAATGGAACAGTACCAGTGGAATGGAAAAGAGCTGAGGTGGTTCCCATATATAAGAGTGGAAGGAAGGAAGAATCTCTAAATTACAGACCAGTATCACTAACTGGTGTAATATGTAAGATGTGTGAAAGGGTAATAAAGAAACAATGGATCGAGTTCCTTGAAGACAACAAATTACTATCGAATAGCCAATTTGGCTTTAGAAAAGGTCTGTCGTGTGTAACTAATTTACTGAGTTTCTACTCTAGAATAGTTGATAGGGTACAAGAGAGAGAGGGATGGGTTGATTGTATTTACTTGGATTTAAAAAAAGCATTTGATAAAGTGCCACATGCAAGGTTACTGTGGAAATTAGAAGAGAAGGGTGGTTTAAAAGGAAACACATTGAGATAGATGGAAAATTATTTGAGGGGGAGAGAAATAAGGACGGTAGTCAAAGATATGAAGTCCAAGTGGAGAACAGTAGAAAGCGGAGTGCCACAGGGGTCAGTGTTGGTGCCAATACTTTTTCTCATTTATATAAATGACATGCCAGAAGGAGTGAAGAGCTACATAAATCTGCTTGCAGACGATGCGAAACTGTGCAGAGTTATAAAACAAAAAGAAGATTGTGAAATACTGTAAGAAGACCTAAATAAGATCTGGGAATGGAGTAAAAAGTGGGAAATGGAATTCAATGTGGACAAAAGCCATGTCATGGAAATGGGAAAGAGTGAAAGACAACCAGTGGTAATCTATAGGATGGGAGATAGAGTAGAATTGGAGAAAGTAAAAAGGGAAAAGGATTTGTGAGTGACGATGGAAGAAAATAATCAACCGGCAAGCCATATTGATAGAATTTTCAGAGAGACATACAATTTGCTAAGGAATATTGGAATAGCATTTCACTACACGGACAAAGAAGTGATGAAGAAACTGATAAGTACTGTGATAAGACCCAGATTGGAATATGAAGAGTAGTGTGGACCCCTCACAAAAAGAAACACATAAGGAAGCTGGAGAGACTACAAAAAATGGTTACAAGAATACTCCCAGAACTTGAAGGGATGACATATGAGGAGAGACTAAAGGCTTTGGATCTTCTAACATTGGAGCAGAGAAGGGAGAGAGGGGATCTCATACAAGTTTATAAATTGATAAGCGGAATGGACCAAGTGGACAATGAGTATCTGATCCTGAGAGAAGAATATGCCAGTTGAAGCATAAAATCGCATAGTAAGAAGCTGAGGAAGGGAAGATGTGTAAGAGATATTAAAAAGTATAGTTTCCCCGCAAAGATGTATTGATACGTGGAACAGTCAGAATGAAGAAATAGTATCTGCAACGAGTGTACATACTTTTAAAGTAAGATTGGATAAGTGTAGATATGGAGACGGGGCCACACAAGCATAAAGCCCAGGCCCTGTAAAACTACAACTAGGTAAATACAAATTAACGACATGCCAGAAGGAATGAACAGCTACATAAATCTGTTTGCAGATGATACGAAACTGTGCAGAGTTATAAAGCAGAAGGAGGATTGTGAAATACTGCAAGAAGACCTAAATAAGATCTGGGAATGGAGTAAAAAGTGGGAAATGGAATTCAATGTGAACAAAAGCCATGTCATGGAAATGGGAAAGAGTGAAAGACGACCTGTGCGAATCTATAAGATGGGAGATGGAGTAGAACTAGAGAAAGTAAAAAAGGAAAAGGACTTAGGAGTGACGATGGAGGAAAACAATCAACCGGTAAGCCATATTGATAGAATTTTTAGAGAAACATATAATTTGCTAAGGAATTTTGGAGTAACATTTCATTACATGGACAAAGAAATGATGAAGAAATTGACAAGTACTATAATAAGACCCAGATTGGAATATGCAGGAGTAGTGTGGACCACTCATAAAAAGAAACACATAAGAAAGTTGGAGAGTCTACAAAAAATGGCTACAAGAATGGTTCCAGAATTTGAAGGGATGACATATGAGGAGAAACTAAAGGCTATGGATCTGCCAACCTTGGAACAAAGAAGGGAGAGAGGAGATCTGATACATGTTTATGAATTGATGAATGGAATGGACCAAGTGGATAATGAGAAACTGATCCTGAGAGAAGAATATGACATTCGAAGAACAAGATCGCATAGTAAAAAGCTGAGAAAAGGAAGATATCTGAGAGATGTTAAAAAATATAGTTTTCCACAAAGATGTATTGAGACGTGGAACAGTTTAAATGAAGAAGTAGTGTCTGCAACGAGTGTGCATACTTTTAAAGTAAGATTCGATAAGTTTAGATATGGAGACGGGGCCACACGAGCATAAAGGCCAGGCCCTGTAAAACTACATCTAGGTAAATACAACTAGGTAAATACACACACACACACGAGACGCAGTAGAGGAAGGACGCAGTATCGTCGCTCCCGATAATCAGCTGATCTCCACTACCTGTTGTTTGGGTTTGCAATGACCTGGGCGAGTAGTGTAGACTCGTTTTTCATGAATACAGAAACTCCCCAACTTACGAACATAATGGGGACCGAGAGGCTGTTCGTAACTCCATTTGTTCATATATCCAAAGTCGGGTCTCCATTGCCTTTTTTCCCATTGTTTTAAAGTTTTGTTTATATTAATAATACCTGTACATAAATCCCAATAAGTACGACATACCTTATACAGTACCTGTAATATGTGATGCTTTTAATATTATTTGATGGTGATTCATACAACTTTAATGTAGAAACATACTTTATTTAAAAAGAAAATATATTGTAGTGGTGACTGGCTGGCGAACCGATCGATAAGATGGCGTGTGGTCAGTTGAGCAGGGAGAACACAACCAGGGCCTTCACACAACACGAAGCCTACCTCCGTTAGACCGGGGATGACACTATACCATACTGAGAAAGATCGATAAACATGGATAGATTAACATGGCGTCAATCAATGGTGGTTGAACAGGTGTCTATAAATCTGGGATGACTAAGCGTCTGTATATTGGGGTCAAACAGGTGACATGGTTACCGCTTGGTTACAGACTCGCATTTAGGTTACACAATTTAACGTTAGGGCTATTTCAGTTACATACATGATAGCATTTCACATGAAATATAAAACAGAAAACATTGCATGCTTGAAATTAAAATGAGGAAACTCATAAGATTTACCTTGTTCACTTGGATTTGTTGGGAGAAGTGGTGGGTGGGGAAGGGGAAGCTGAGTGAGCGCGGCAGCGCCACGGCGTGGTAGACTCGTGAACTATATTCGTGCCCAGGAAATTTGAAGTTTGCTAGCATCTTTCAAACAATTTTTTGGACTTAAGTATTTAAAAAAAAATTTCGTATGTATGGAATGTTCGCAAGTAGAATGTTCGTAAATAGGGGAGTTTCTGTACAGTGTTATAAAATCATGAGTAAGGAAGAGATTCCATCTAAATGCAGGTATGAGACATGGGAAAGAATGAAAGCTGATGATGACTATGTTGGTGAGGGAAAAGAGCATTCGAAAGCTTTGATACGGAGCATACTTCACTATTTGATAGAGCAGGGCTACTCAACTATTATAAGCAAAGGTCCAGTTAGACAAGCTCCAATGTACGCATAGGTCCGGAAATTTTTATTACATGAAATATAAAAAAGAAAACAATCATAATTTTCCCTGAAAAAAAGACCCTGGCTGTTGTGGCGCCTTCCTTCAAATCACTCACTCACTCATTCATAACTTTCCTTGAAAAAAAGACATTGGCTGTTGCGGCGCCTTCCTTCAAATCACTCACTCACTCACTCATTCATAATTTTCCTCGAAAAAAAAGACATTGGCTGTTGTGGCGCCTTCCTTCAAATCACTCACTCACTCACTCACTCATTCATAACTTCCCTGAAAAAGACATTGACTGTTGTGGTGCCTTCCTTCAAATCACTCACTCACTCATAACTTTCCTCTTAGAAAAAAAAAAAAATTTACAAATTCCTCTCCCGTGTTCTTCCTTATCAGTCACACCCAACAAGTCCTGGCAAGATTCTTTCTTGCTTGCATCGTGATATAGATAAAAGTTATCCTCAGTGAACACTCCACTGCTCTCTTCTGGGCTGTCATGTTATTGGCAAGAACTATGACCTCTCAAAAAAAAATCTCAAAACTTTTAGAAACCTCTCAAGACTTTTTGAAAATGAAATTAAGAACTTAGAAATGAAAAAAAATCAACACTACAGCAAGGATTTCAAAGCTGTTGTGTTGATTTTTGTCATTTTAAAAGTCGTTTTCTCAATTAAGCTTAGTGAGAAAAATTACACTTCTTGTTCCTTATCAACTCGCTGAATCTCGGTACTAATTTGGTGACAGCCAGTCGAATACAGTGGTGGAGGTGTTCACTGGTCATGCATGAGCGAAACTTGTTCTTCACAAAGTTCATGGTAGAGAAAGCAGACTCACAGGAGTAAGTGGAGCCAAACATTGTGAGAATTTGCACTGCTAGTCTATGAAGAGTAGGAAATTAGCAGGATCCTTCCTTTGACCAAAATGTTTCTGGTGAACAATCACAGAGTATTTGTTTCAGCTCTACATTCTCTTGAAAGTCAATGATTTCCAGTTGGATTTTTGCAGCATCTACCCATTTGCAGGCGAGTTTTGCTTCGTCTGAAAATTCTGTTATATCTGTCACTAGAAAAGGGTTTTGAATGAACAGCAGCAACTGATTTCCAAGAACAAAGTCATCAAAGCGCACCTTGAAATTATTGATTAGGTTCTCAATAAATTGAACATGGTTAGTACCTGTTTCATCATTACGTTGCTCCAAAAGTCTGGGAAAATGCAAAAGTTGGCTTTGAATATCAGTTTTGAAAAGATCCAATTTTTTTCTGGAAAGCACGAATTACTGAGATCAAATTGAAGATGGTGTGTTTTTCCCCTTGAAGTTTGACATTAAGATCATTCAGATGTGACATCATGTCTGTCAAAATCCAACAGTTTCCATTTTCTTGTCATCTTTCAAAAAATCAGAAAATGCATTTGCCTTCACACTGTTTTGACTTTCGAGGAAAGTCTGTAACTCCTTCCTAATTGCCCAAAATCGCTCCAAAACTCTTCCCTTACTTAGCCATCTCACATTGTTGTGCACTAGTAAATCATCATGGCTTGCATTGACCTCGGTAAGAAAGGTTCTGAGTAGACGATGTTGGAGTGCCGATGTAGATCGAAGGAAGTTTACTAGCTTCATGATAGTCTCCATGACTTCTCTATATTCATCTCCAAGACTAGCACACAGTACTGATTGGTGGATTATGCAGTGGTAAGTTATCATGTCAGCATTATCTTCTTTTAATCTTGCAACTAGTCCTTCTCTCGCCCAACCATAGCTGGGGCTCCATCTGTAGTCAGTGAAAATATGGATTTAACATCAATATTTCTTGATTCTAACATGCTTTTCAAAGCTCCATAGATATCCTCTCCTCGTGTTCTTCCTTTGAGATCAGTCACACCCAACAAGTCCTGGCAAAATTCTTTCTTCCTTGCATCATAATATCTAACAAAACCATGAGTTGAGCATGGTCAGTACTGTCTGTTGATTCATCAATAGCCAGTGAGATACACGGTGCTTCTTTCAGTCCTAAATCAAGTTGCAACATAAGATCATTAGCCAATAGTTCTGTTCTCCTCATTGATGTGGAATCAGATAATGGAATCTGCTTTATTTTATCTTTAATTTCATTCTTCTGTTACCATCAAACAATGTATCAACAGTTTCCAGCATACATTCTTTCACAACTTCAGCGTCAGCGAAGGGTTTCTTGTGTTTTCCCAAGATCCAAGCTATCCTCAATGAACACTCTGCTGCTCTCTCCTGGGCTGTCATGGTACTGGCAAGAACAATGGTTGATCTTTCATACAGCGATTTTAGCTTATTTATTTTATTTTTTCTCTCTTCAGTTCCTTGCTGATACATCTTTTCAAATCCACTGTGTTTAGTTTCATAATGGCGTTTAAGATTACTGCTCTTCACTAAGGCAACGGTTTCGCTACATATAAGGTAAATTGGCTTAGAGCTGGTTGTAGGAAGAGTGAAAGCATACTGTTGTATCCATTCTTCCTTGAAGGAACGATTTTCATCATCAACCTTTCTTCTCTTCGAACATGCCATGTCTCCTGTAAATGAAAAAAAACGTGTTACAAATTTACCAGTTGGTTCATCACAACAACCTTTGACCTTGGCGAGGTCAAATGTATTCTGAGTGTTTGCCGTGTCATACCCAATGTGTCTACCAAGGTTCGTTTTGATCCGTTCACAGTAGTTCGGACACACAGGCAGACAGACAGACAGACACACACACAGACAGACAGACACACACACACACACACACACACACACACACACACACACACACACACACACACACACACACACACACACACACACACACACACACACACACACACACACACACACACACACGGGACATCGTCGATGGCGGAGGTGGTCGCTGAGCTCCAGAGCAATCATCTATAATTCTACAGTTACCTAAGAGTAACCAAGGTGGGAAAGGAGCTGGTAATGTTTGTCCCGTCTCCATATAGTCATGTTAACTGTTGATTAGCAAAATAATGTCCAGTGAAGGTAAATATAAACTGTAGCCTGCGTTTGAGCCATCAGCTGGTTTGTTTACGTCTGCGCAACATGGCGGCCGTGAACTCGAAAGAGGAATCAGACTTCACAGGGTTTCAAGGAATAATGGAGAAGAGCACTTATGTGAAGAAAATTCTGGAGTTAGAAGGTAAAATTGAAAACTGTTTGAAAAGTATGAGGGCCTGGAAACGAGTTATGACAATGTAAAGAGAGACTGTGCCGATATGAAGAAGGAAAATGCAGCACTGAAAGAGGAAGTTAAGCTAATTAAAGTGAATTGCGAAAAATGTGGAGAATCTCTAGGAAAAGTGATGGAGAAGCAGGCTGAATGGAAAAAAGTCAGGAAGTGGAAAGAAAGGAGGTAAATTACAAAGTTGCAAGTCTGGAAAAGGAAATCAAAGAGTCAGGGAGAAAACTTTGGGCCTTGCTGAAATTATAGATCAACAGATCATAGAAGAGAAGATAGCTGAGAAAGTGGTGAAGGTTATTAAGTCAAATGAGACATTGGTGAGGGAAACTGTAGACAAAAAGAGATGTGTGGTGATATTTGGTGTGGAGGAGGATAAGACACCGAGTAAAATGGAGAGAGAGAAAACATAAAAAGGTGATAAATAATATCATTAATGTGGTGCAAGAGGAGGAAAAGACCTAGTACAAGAAATAGAGGACTTCCATAGAATTGGAAAGTTCACAAGAGAAGGTATGAGGCCAATAAGAATCAAACTTAAGTCACAAAAGGATGTAGATGAATTGGTGGAGAAGTCATGGAGGCTAGCCCAGCAGGAAACAACAAGGAAGATTTGGTTGAGAAGAGATCTCGGTGAAAAGGAAAGAGAAATGTTAAATGAGTTGAGAAAGGAGGCTTTGAAAAAAATGAAGAGAGGACAGAAGAAGAGAAGAAAGAGTTTTTCTGGAGAATCTTGGATATGAGACTGAGGAAGTGGTTCATAACCCAGAAAAGTACAGCAAGAAAGGACTAAAGAAACTTACATATGAGCGAAATGTAATGTATTCCAACATAAATGGAGTGATATCGGGATTTTAGAACTCAACGATTACTTGAGGGACAAGAACCCAGATATTGTGGGTCTTACTGAAACAAAACTGAGAGAGGAGAAGACCTGATGAAGGTTGGAGAAGGAAATATAACGTTTGGAAAAGAAATAGAGTAGGTAAGATGGGAGGAGGAGTGATGTTGCTGGTTAAAAAGATATAAAGGTGGATCAAGTGAAAAAGGTATGGGAAAGGCAGAAGTGCTAAAGATCAGAGCAGAAACTAATGAAGGAAAAAGAGGCACTACATAGTGGTGTACGTACCACCTAAGACAAATGCATGGTCAGTACAGGAATATGAAGAAATGATAAGTGATACAGGAACATGTCTGGAAGAAATGTTGGGTGGCTGTGAACGAACTATAATGATGGGAGATTTTAATTGTAAAGAGGTGTGTTGGGAGGACTGGTCAATGGAAGGATCAGAGACAACATGGGGAAATACACTATTGACACTGGCAATGGAAAATGTGTTAACTCAGTGGGTCAAAGAAGATACTAGGTTTGGAGGAGAGGGAGCATCGTCAAGACTGGACTTGGTCTTTAGTACAGAGCCAATGGTCATTGAGGAGATGAGGGTGGAGTGCCCTTTAGCAAAGAGTGATCATGCAGTTTTGGAGTTCAAGGTGATAGACGAAGAGAAATCTAGAAGAAATGAAGAATATAAAGTGGGAAGATGGAATTATGCCAAGACAGATTTTGGAAACCTAAAGAAATTCTTTCAAGAGACAAATTGGATGAAATTCAAGAGTGCTAAGGAGCAAATGAAAAGTGGAAGGAATTTATAAAAATATACAAAGAAGGTGAGAAAAATTTGTACCAATAAGACAACATAGAGAAGTTGGAAAGCAGGACTGGTTTAACGATAGATGTGAAAAGGCTAGAACAAGAAAAGAGGATGCATGGAAGAGGTGGAGAAGGAAAAGACGGATTAAGCAGTGGGAAAGTTACAAAAGAGCAAGAAATGAATATGTGTTGATTAGAAGAGAAGAAAGAAAGAAACAAGAAAAGGATATAATTGATAAATGTAAAGACCAACCAAGGCTTTTTACAGACATGTGAACAACAACATCAAAAATAGAGAAAGTATTGAAAGTTTAGAAGTAAATGGAGTATACAGTGAAGATCCCAGGAAATGGCAGAGGCTATGAATGGATGCTTTCGGAAGGTATTCACAAAGGAGACTGCTTTTGACAAACCACTGGTAATGGAACAGAAAGGGATTATGAAGGAGTTTCAAGTAACTGTGGAGGAGATCAAGAACATGATGGGGAGTTTAGAAGTGAGAAAAGCTGTGGGACCTGATGGGGTATCAGGATGGATTTTAAGAGAATGCAGGAGCAATTGGCAGAAAAAGTTTGTGAAGTAATTGATGCCTCATTAAGGGAAGGTGTAGTGCCCCAAGACTGGAAAAGAGCTAACATTGTCCCAATCTATAAATCAGGTAACAAGAGAGACCCATTGAACTATAGACCAGTGTCACTTACAAGTGTGGTAGCTAAGATGTGTGAGAGGGTGGTGAAGAATAGATGGACAGACTTCTTGGAGAAAAATGACATACTTTGTGAGTGTCAATTTGGTTTTAGGAAAGGGCGTTCATGCACGACAAACCTGATATGTTACTATTCGAGGGTGATAGATGTAATACAGGAAAGAGATGGTTGGGCTGATGGAATATATCTGGATTTAAAAAAGGCCTTTGATAAGGTACCACACCAGAGACTGATCTGGAAACTTGAAATGGTAGGAGGAGTGCATGGCAGTTTACTAAAATGGATGGAAGACTTTTGGTAGGAAGAGAAATGAGAACAATAATTAAGGACAGACCATCAGAATGGGGATTGGTGGAGAGTGGAGTTCCACAGGGATCAGTGTTGGCACCAGTAATGTTCGCAGTCTACATAAATGACATGGTGGATGGGGTGTCCAGTTATGTGAGCCTATTTGCAGACGATGCAAAATTGTTAAGAAAAGTGAGATGTGACAAAGATTGCGAACTACTCCAGGAAGACTTGGACAGAATATGGAAATGGAGCTGTACATGGCAAATGGAGTTCAACACGACAAAATGCAAGAAAATAGAGTTTGGCAAGAGTGAAAGAAGAATCAGGAGTATGTACAAGATAGGAAATGAAGACATAAAACCAGTCATGAAGAAAAGACCTTGGGGTGACAATTACCAATGACCTATCGCCAGAGAGACATATAAACAAAATAATTGGAGAAGTATTGAACTTATTGAGGAACATAAGAGTGGCGTTCGTATATCTAGATGAAGAAATGATGAAGAAAATAATTACTGCAATGATAAGACCGAGGCTTGAATATGCAACAATACAGTGGGCTCCGAACTTAAAGAAACACATAAGGAAACTAGAGAAAGTACAGAGGGCTGCAACGAAAATGGTGCCTGACTTAAGAGATTTGACTTATGAAGACAGACTGAAAAGAATGCAACTTCCAACCCTGGAAAACAGAAGAGAAAGGGAGACCTGATAGCAATATACAGAGTGATGATTGGCATGGAAAAATGGATAGGGAAGATCTGTGTATGTGGAATGGAAGAATGTCGAGAGGGCATGGGAAAAACTAAAATGGCCACTTATAGGAGAGATGTGAAAAATATAGCTTCCTCATAGAAGGGTGGAAGCATGGAATAGTTTAGACGTGGAAGTGGTCAACGCAAGGAATATTCATGATTTTAAGAAAAGCTGGACATTAATAGATATGGAGACGGGACAACACGAGCATAGCTCTTTTCCGTATGTTACAATTAGGTAAATACAATTAGGTAAATACACACACACACACACACACACACACACACACACACATCGTCGATGGCGGATGTGGTCGCTGAGCTCCAGAGCAATCATCTCTAATTCTACAGTTACCATTGCCTAAGAGTAACCAAGGTGGGAAAGGAGCTGGTAATGTTTGTCCCGTCTCCATATAGTCATGTTAACTGTTGATTAGCAAAATAATGTCCAGGGAAGGTAAATATAAACTGTAGCCTGCGTTTGAGCCATCAGCTGGTTTGTTTACATCTGCGCAACATGGCGGCCGTGAACTCGAAAGATGAATCAGACTTCACAGGATTTCAAGGAATAATGGAGAAGAGCGCTTATGTGAAGAAAATTCTGGAGTTGGAAGGTAAAATTGAAAACTGTTTGAAAAGTATGGGGCCTGGAAACGAGTTATGACAATGTAATGAAAGAGTGTGCCGATATGAAGAAGGAAAATGAAGCACTGAAAGAGGAAGTTAAGCTAATTAAAGTGAATTGCGAAAAATGTGGAGAATCTCTAGGAAAAGTGATGGAGAAGCAGGCTGAATGGAAAAAAAGTCAGGAAGTGGAAAGAAAGGAGGTAAATTACAAAGTTGCAAGTCTGGAAAAGGAAATCAAAGAGTCTGGGGAGAAAACTTTGGGCCTTGCTGAAATTATAGATCAACAGATCATAGAAGAGAAGATTGCTGAGAAAGTGGTGAAGGTTATTAAGTCAAATGAGACATTGGTGAGGGAAACTGTAGACAAAAAGAGATGTGTGGTGATATTTGGTGTGGAGGAGGATAAGACACCGAGTAAAATGGAGAGAGAGAAAACATAAAAAGGTGATAAATAATATCATTAATGTGGTGCAGGAGGAGGAAAAGACCTAGTACAAGAAATAGAGGACTTCCATAGAATTGGAAAGTTCACAAGAGAAGGTATGAGGCCAATAAGAATCAAACTTAAGTCACAAAAGGATGTAGATGAATTGGTGGAGAAGTCATGGAGGCTAGCCCAGCAGGAAACAACAAGGAAGATTTGGTTGAGAAGAGATCTCGGTGAAAAGGAAAGAGAAATGTTAAATGAGTTGAGAAAGGAGGCTTTGAAAAAAATGAAGAGAGGACAGAAGAGGAGAAGAAAGAGTTTTTCTGGAGAATCTTGGATATGAGACTGAGGAAGTGGTTCATAACCCAGAAAAGTACAGCAAGAAAGGACTAAAGAAACTTACGATGAGCGGAATGTAATGTATTCCAACATAAATGGAGTGATATCGGGATTTTAGAACTCAACGATTACTTGAGGGACAAGAACCCAGATATTGTGGGTCTTACTGAAACAAAACTGAGAGAGGGAGAAGACCTGATGATGGTTGGAGAAGGGAAATATAATGTTTGGAAAAGAAATAGAGTAGGTAAGATGGGAGGAGGAGTGATGTTGCTGGTTAAAAAAGATATAAAGGTGGATCAAGTGAAAGAAGGTATGGGAAAGGCAGAAGTGCTAAAGATCAGAGCAGAAACTAATGAAGGAAAAAGAGGCACTACATAGTGGTGTACGTACCACCTAAGACAAATGCATGGTCAGTACAGGAATATGAAGAAATGATAAGTGATACAGGAACATGTCTGGAAGAAATGTTGGGTGGCTGTGAACGAACTATAATGATGGGAGATTTTAATTGTAAAGAGGTGTGTTGGGAGGACTGGTCAATGGAAGGATCAGAGACAACATGGGGAAATACACTATTGACACTGGCAATGGAAAATGTGTTAACTCAGTGGGTCAAAGAAGATACTAGGTTTGGAGGAGAGGGAGCATCGTCAAGACTGGACTTGGTCTTTAGTACAGAGCCAATGGTCATTGAGGAGATGAGGGTGGAGTGCCCTTTAGCAAAGAGTGATCATGCAGTTTTGGAGTTCAAGGTGATAGATGAAGAGAAATCTAGAAGAAATGAAGAATATAAAGTGGGAAGATGGAATTATGCCAAGACAGATTTTGGAAACCTAAAGAAATTCTTTCAAGAGACAAATTGGATGAAATTCAAGAGTGCTAAGGAGCAAATGAAAAGTGGAAGGAATTTATAAAAATATACAAAGAAGGTGAGAAAAATTTGTACCAATAAGACAACATAGAGAAGTTGGAAAGCAGGACTGGTTTAACGATAGATGTGAAAAGGCTAGAACAAGAAAAGAGGATGCATGGAAGAGGTGGAGAAGGAAAAGACGGATTAAGCAGTGGGAAAGTTACAAAAGAGCAAGAAATGAATATGTGTTGATTAGAAGAGAAGAAAGAAAGAAACAAGAAAAGGATATAATTGATAAATGTAAAGACCAACCAAGGCTTTTTACAGACATGTGAACAACAACATCAAAAATAGAGAAAGTATTGAAAGTTTAGAAGTAAATGGAGTATGCAGTGAAGATCCCAGGAAATGGCAGAGGCTATGAATGGATGCTTTCGGAAGGTATTCACAAAGGAGACTGCTTTTGACAAACCACTGGTAATGGAACAGAAAGGGATTATGAAGGAGTTTCAAGTAACTGTGGAGGAGATCAAGAATATGATGGGGAGTTTAGAAGTGAGAAAAGCTGTGGGACCTGATGGGGTATCAGGATGGATTTTAAGAGAATGCAGGAGCAACTGGCAGAAAAAGTTTGTGAAGTAATTGATGCCTCATTAAGGGAAGGTGTAGTGCCCCAAGACTGGAAAAGAGCTAACATTGTCCCAATCTATAAATCAGGTAACAAGAGAGACCCATTGAACTATAGACCAGTGTCACTTACAAGTGTGGTAGCTAAGATGTGTGAGAGGGTGGTGAAGAATAGATGGACAGACTTCTTGGAGAAAAATGACATACTTTGTGAGTGTCAATTTGGTTTTAGAAAAGGGCGTTCATGCACGACAAACCTGATATGTTACTATTCGAGGGTGATAGATGTAATACAGGAAAGAGATGGTTGGGCTGATGGAATATATCTGGATTTAAAAAAGGCCTTTGATAAGGTACCACACCGGAGACTGATCTGGAAACTTGAAATGGTAGGAGGAGTGCATGGCAGTTTACTAAAATGGATGGAAGACTTTTGGTAGGAAGAGAAATGAGAACAATAATTAAGGACAGACCATCAGAATGGGGCTTGGTGGAGAGTGGAGTTCCACAGGGATCAGTGTTGGCACCAGTAATGTTCGCGGTCTACATAAATGACATGGTGGATGGGGTGTCCAGTTATGTGAGCCTATTTGCAGACGATGCAAAATTGTTAAGAAAAGTGAGATGTGACAAAGATTGCGAACTACTCCAGGAAGACTTGGACAGAATATGGAAATGGAGCTGTACATGGCAAATGGAGTTCAACACGACAAAATGCAAGAAAATAGAGTTTGGCAAGAGTGAAAGAAGAATCAGGAGTATGTACAAGATAGGAAATGAAGACATAAAACCAGTCATGAAGAAAAAGACCTTGGGGTGACAATTACCAATGACCTATCGCCAGAGAGACATATAAACAAAATAATTGGAGAAGTATTGAACTTATTGAGGAACATAAGAGTGGCGTTCAGATATTTAGATGAAGAAATGATGAAGAAAATAATTACTGCAATGATAAGACCGAGGCTTGAATATGCAACAATACAGTGGGCTCCGAACTTAAAGAAACACATAAGGAAACTAGAGAAAGTACAGAGGGCTGCAACAAAATGGTGCCTGACTTAAGAGATTTGACTTATGAAGACAGACTGAAAAGAATGCAACTTCCAACCCTGGAAAACAGAAGAGAAAGGGGAGACCTGATAGCAATATACAGAGTGATGATTGGCATGGAAAAATGGATAGGGAAGATCTGTGTATGTGGAATGAAAGAATGTCGAGAGGGCATGGAAAAAACTAAAATGGCCACTTATAGGAGAGATGTGAAAAATATAGCTTCCCTCATAGAAGGGTGGAAGCATGGAATAGTTTAGACGTGGAAGTGGTCAACGCAAGGAATATTCATGATTTTAAGAAAAGCTGGACATTAATAGATATGGAGACGGGACAACACGAGCATAGCTCTTTTCCGTATGTTACAATTAGGTAAATACAATTAGGTAAATACACACACACACACACACACACACACACACACACACACAAAACAATACACACAAGGGGTGAAGTAATTAATGTTTACTGGTCATCATTATAAAAGGTCAGTAAGAAGAATTGAATCTGTTACCAATTATTCAATTTGTCCCATCTGATTTTTTTTCACCTGTCTAGGATCCATAGCAAAACGCGCTCCTCCTGCAGCCTGTGAACTCTCGAAAATCGACACATGTGCCACATAATGAGAGCCAAAAGTATTTTATAACTTCAGCCATGGCTGGTTGTGCTGCTCAACCAGCAATGAGCGCTGGCTGGTTGAGCAGCAAAACCCCATATTTTAAGCAGGCTAGCACACCCTGAATATACGCCTGCTACCAACGTACTCCTGAATTATTCCTGAACAAATGCAACTATTGATAGGAAGCCTAAGATAAATTCAGACTTGTCCAGAACATCTCACGTCAAAGTTTACCCTGCCTCACCAGCCATGTATGTAAACAACAGAAGCCAGTGATTTTCTCATTTTCTGTTAATGCAAAAGCAATAACAGAAAATGTAATATCATAGGAAAACTATTCTAAATATATATAGTCATAGTCGACCAAAAAAAAAACTTGCAAGATACTTTCACCAGGACCTTCATGCTATTTAACTAGAATTTTCTCTTCCTGGGGTCTGAGGTCCAACTGCAACACTCAGAAGGTCCGGATCCGGACCGCGGTCCGCCAGTTGAGTACCCCTGTGATAGAGTATTGAGTATTGGACGTAAATTAGATAAATGGATAAAGGAGAGTATGGGAATGAAAGAGAATGAAGAACAGGAAAAAGAGCTCCAGAAATTGAAAGAAAGGATAAAAAGAGTGGAAGAAAACAAAACTAGGCTAAGAACAGAAAATTAAAGATTAAAAAAGGAAGTAGCTAACTACGTACAAGAAATTGTTGGAGGAAGGACTTGGTAAAGCCGAGAAAGAAAAAGAGAAACTGAAAGATCTAGTTAACAAAGAAGAAGAAAGAGTACAAGACGTGATTAAAAAGTACAGGCATGGAGAATCCAAGATAAGAAAGACAAGGAATCATTTCAGGAAGTATTTAAAAAACAGTTAAAAGAAAGAGATGAAAATATGACAAACAAAATGATAAGAGTCCTGAAGAAAAAAGAAAATTTAGTAAGAAAAATTATGGAAAAAAAAGTGTAATTATTTTTGACCTGAAAGAAAAAAATGTTAAATATAGACCAAGAAGGTAAAAAGACGAAATGAAATCAGTAAAAGACTTATTAAAACATCTAAATGACGAGGATAGACAGAACTTAGAAGAGGAAGTAGAAGAAATCCATAGAATGGGACCATATCAAGAAGGAACAGTGAGACCAATTAAGATACTACTAAAATCACAGGCAGCAACAGAAGAAATACTATATAGAAAAACAAAACTCAGAGAAACAGAGGGTTGCAAAGATATATATATATATATATATATATATATATATATATATATATATATATATATATATATATATATGTGATGGGCACCGTTTAATCCCCTTTAATTTATTATTTCATTATATGTGAAGCCTATGGCCACCCATCGCGGGCCCCTCGGGCTGTTCTGTTGAGCAGACAACCCGCCTCCCTCCCTGCTTCTCGTTGCAAGCGGGAGTCAGTAACCAGCTAACCTTCAGCGGAGATAGACACGCACTCTCGTCGGTCTGGCACAGTGTTAGGGAGATTCGTGTTGCTGGGCTTGTTTACCGCTAGTCATTGGTCTGGGAGTTGTGCCCTCCTCTTGAGTAGCTGGCTTGCTACTGGGTAGACTGTGACTGTTGGAGCGACAGGCTTGTTGCTATGGGAGAGGTGTAGTAAAATTGGCTGCATTTCTCGTGCGTTCGTCCACTCGGGTGGAGCGACGCGGAGGGACATGTTATTGTTTCGTCCTGTTTTTGTTGTTGGTGGTTGTAGTCACCAGTGGGGTTTGGTGGGCGGCTGTGTGCCCCTACCATCTTTTGTATAGTTTCAGTAGTATACTGTATTGTAGTGGTAGTAGCCACGCACACTATTGAATGCTGAGCGGCTTCATGTTGGCTAGTGGTGCATAGTTGTCGTCCGCCAGACTTGTCTGCGACGAGTATTTGGACTCGTGTATAGCTGGTGTCACCCGTAGATGGTGTCTGGGCTTGTGTGTACATCACCGGATGTGCTGTACACATCATATATTGCAGTAGTAGTAGGCCAGCGATGTCAGTCTGACAGGTGTTAGGAAGCACCTGTTGTAGTAGGATAGTATAGTAATATATATATACTGCGCGTGTTGTCACAGTCTGTGATTCATCACCGTCTGTGGACAAGGCGTGTGGAGAGGCATTAATACTTCATAGAGAAGTGGGTGGAATTGTCCTTGTGGGCAGTTTCTCTAGGGGGTATTAAGGCCTCGCCCTGTTACACATAACCTCTACCATTTATAAATTCTACTTGGTTGGGTGCAGGAGGAGAAGGAGTTGCTGAGGAGATTCCATTACAGTGGGGGAAATTATACACTGTTGGCGACCTTGAAAGAACCTGAGGGTTACGGCGGCTGTGAGTTATAGTAGTGGGGACTCTGTGGAGTGTTTTATAATCCCCACTGTACTGATCGTAACAAAGTTGGCAATTTTGCCAGAATAACAGTCTAGTGAGCTGTAGTAGCTAACAGCAGCCGGGTGACGTACGTTAAAACCGTAATAATATATATATATATATATATATATATATATATATATATATATATATATATATATATATATATATATATATATATATATATATATATATATATATATATATATATATAAGAAAATAGAAACGAGGAGAAAAGGAAGAGACACAACGAACTGATGGCAGGAGCAAGAGAAAGAAATAATGAAAGGTTAGAGGAGAAGGCATTTTTTTGGAGAATTCTAGGAGACAGGATAAGGAAATGGTATATAAAAGAGAAGGAAGAGAAAAAAAATGGAGCAAGTTTAACTAAAAATTATAAGAACAAGAGATTAAAAATGATGTATACGAACATAGATGGGGTTTTATCAATTAAATTAGAATTAAGAGATTACATAAAGAAAGAAGAACCAGATGTTGTATGCCTGGTGGAAACAAAGTTAAATGAGGCAATAAAATTAGACATGGATAAAAAAAATATTTGTAGGAGAGACAGAGAGGGTAAAAGTGGAGGAGGAGTCATGATGATGTTAAGGAAAGAGATGGTGGTAAATCAAGTGGAGTTTCGGGAAGGAAAATCTGAAATACTGTATATGAAGATACATATTAATAAAAAGGAGTTAACAATCATTGGAACATATGTACCACCAAAAACAAATTTATGGACCATTCAAGAATATAAAGACATGATAAATGACACAATAAGGAGTCTTACAAGAATCATTAAAGAAAGGAGAAAAGTGATATTAGTAGGAGATATCAACTGTAAGGTGGTGGACTGGGAAAATTATGAAAGTGATATGGGGGAAGAAGCCTGGGGAGATAGATTCCTGAACCTAATGATAGATAATATGATGGTCCAATGAGTAAAGGAAAACACAAGATTCAGAGGAAGCGATGAGCCGGCGAGATTGGACCTAGTTTTTACAAGGGATATAGAAATGAACGATGATATAAGACATAAATGCCCATTGGGAAAGAGTGACCATGTAATATTAGAAATGGATATAGAAGAGGGAAAGGAAGATAGAGACGAATCATACAAAGGAGACCGATTAAATTACAGAAAGGCTGATATTGAGAACCTCAAGAGCTATTTTAAAAATGTAAACTGGGAGGAGATGGAAAACTCAGAGACGGTGCAAGAGAAATATAACTTATTTTTGGAAATATACAAAACAGGAGTCAGGGAATATGTCCCAAAGTATAGACCTAAAGAAGAAAGAAAGAAAGATTGGTTTAATGCAAGGTGTGCTAGGGCAAAGGAGAAAAGAGATGGAGCATGGAAAAGGTGGAGAAGAAACAGAAATCCAGAAAATAAGGAAAACTTCAAAACAGCAAGAAATGAATATGCTAAGGTGAGAAAGGAAGAAGAAGAACTATGAAAAGGACATTGTCGAAAAATGTAAGGAACAACCGAAATTGTTCTACAGATTCATAAATGGAAAAATAAGGCAAAAGGAAACAATAGAAAGGTTAAAAGGAGAGAACGGGATGGTGGAAGACCCAAAAGTATGGCAGAACTGTTAAATAGTAAATTTCAGGAGGTCTTTACTAAGGAATCCAAATTTGAAAGACCACAGGGTAATAGAGAGACTGTCTATATGAAAGAGATTAAAGTAACCAAGCTTGAAATAAAAGAGTTGATGAAGGAACTGATGAGAAGGCAATGGGACTGGATGAAGTCTCAGGCAGAATACTGAAAGAATGTAGGGAAGAACTAGCAAGTCCTATATACAACATCATAAAATGCTCAATAGAAAATGGAACAGTACCAGTAGAATGGAAAAGAGCTGAGGTGGTTCCCATATATAAGAGTGAAGGAAGGAAGAACCTTTAAATTACAGACCGGTATCACTAACTAGTGTAATATGCAAGATGTGTGAAAGAGTAATAAAGAAACAATGGATTGAGTTCTTGAAGACAACAAATTATTATCAAATAGCCAATTTGGTTTTAGAAAAGACGGTCGTGTGTAACAAATTTATTGAGTTTCTACTCTAGAATAGTTGATAAAGTACAAGAGAGAGAGGATGGGTTGACTGTATTTATTTAGATTTAAAAAGGCGTTTGATAAAGTGCCACATGAAAGATTACTATGGAAGTTAGAGGAGAAGGGTGGCTTAAAAGGAAGCACATTGAGATGGATGAAAATTACTTGAGGGGAGAGAAATAAGGACAGTAGTTAAAGATATGAAGTCCAAGTGGAGAGCAGTTGACAGTGGAGTGCCACAGGGGTCAGTATTGGCACCAATACTTTTCTCATATATATAAACGACATGCCAGAGGGAGTGAACAGCTACTTAGATATGTTCGCGGACGAGGCGAAACTGTGCAGAGTCATAAAACAAAAAGAGGATTGTGAAATATTGCAGGAAGACTTAAACAAGATCTGGAAATGGAGTAAAAAATGGGAGATGGAATTCAATGAGGATGACCAGTGGGAATCTATAAGATGGGAGATGGAGTAGAACTAGAAAAAGTATAAAAGGAAAAGGACTTGGGAGTGACGATGGAAGAAAACAATCAACCGGTAAGCCATATTGATAGAATTTTCAGAGAGACATATAATTTGCTAAGGAATATTAGATTAGCATTTCACTATATGGACAAAGAAATGAAGAAGAAATTGATAAGTACTAAAATAAGACCTAGATTGGAATATGCAGGAGCTGTATGGACCCCCCATAAAAAGAAACACATAAGGAAATTGGAGAGACTACAAAAAATGGCTACAAGAATGGTTCTAGAATTTAAAGGGATGACATATGAGGAGAGACTAAAAAGCTATGGATCTACCAACCCTGGAACAAAAGAGAGAGAGAGGGGATCTGATACAAGTTTATAAATTGATTAACTGAATGGATCAAGTGGATAATGAGAAACTAATCCGGGGAGAAGAATATTACTTTACAAGCACAAGATCACATAGTAAGAAACTGAGGAAGGAAGATGTCTGAGAGATGTTAAAAAATATAGTTTCCCGTAAAGATGTGTTGAGACTTGGAACAGTTTGAGTGAGGAAGTGGTGTCAGCAACGAGTGTGCATAGTTTTAAAGAAAAATTTGATAAGTGTAGATATGGACATGGGGCTGCACGAGCTTAAAGGCCAGGCCCTGTAAAACTACAACTAGGTAAATGCAACTAGGTAAATACACACACACACACACACTTGCTGTCGCTTAGAGAGGATGGCTCGTCTCCGGCTGCGGACGGGAAGAAGTGAAAATACCTATGGTGTTACAGGGCCCGGGTACCTCTAAGTTAATGTCCTGTTAATGTCCTACTGTCGCATAGTGTTGAAAGTGAGCCTTTTCAAGAGGGATATGGAAAGTGGTCCCTGAGAGGAGAGTGTGGGCGGTGATTGTTTTGGCTGTAATCAGCTAACGATAACAAACATGGCGTCTACGCCTAGACAAGCCCGAGACTTAGAAAGTTTTGTAACTACTCCAAGAGGACTGGAGAAATTAGATATGGATGCAAGAATTCAGACACTAGAAAGTAAGTTACTAAACATTTTGTTCATAGAAGAAAAACTGGATAGAGTTATAGCCGAGAATGATTCGTTCAAAAGAGAGATCTATTTGTTAACGATAGCGAATAAAGAGCTATTGAACGAAAAAGTAGAGATGGAGAAAGAAAACCAACAACTAAGGAAACAATGTGAAGAGATGAAGGCTAAACTCCTAGAAATGGAGATGAAAATATCCGAAGGGGACTTGAGGAAGAAGGAATGCCTTAATCTAATTGATGCCAGGATGAAAGAAATGAACCATGAACATCAGGAGGTACAATGGTTTTTTAGGGAGATAGTGAAAAAGCAGGAAGAGGAAAATAAAGTGATTACGCAGAGTGAAATGGTAAAGGCACTAAAGGAAAATGAGTATGTAGTGAGAGATATTGCTGAAAAGAAAAAATGTGTGATCATAATGGGATTGAGGGAGGAAACTAACAGGAACTGGCAGGATAGGAGAGATAAGGAAAATGACAGGATTAAGTCTTTACTGAACAAGATCTCTGTGGAGGAAGAGGACCTATATGCTGAGGTAGAAGAAAGTGTGAGATTAGGAGCTTTTGAGGAAGGCAAGAATAGACCGTTAAAATTGAAATTAAAGTCTCAGGTGGCAGCTGAGGCCTTGTTGAGGAAGGCTTGGAAACTTATGGACTCTGAGGAAACCAAAACAATTTACATAAGAAGAAATATGTCACAGGATGAGCGAATGAAAATGAAAGAGCTTGTAACTGAAGTGAAAGAGAGGAATGATGAAAGAACAGAGGAGGAAAAGACCAAGTTTTTTTGGAGGATGAGAAATGGGAGGCTAAAGAAGTGGTGGATAAAACAGACGGAATAGACATTACATGGAAGAAAGAGACTAGAAATGGAATACAAGTGGCTTACACGAATATAGATAGATTTCTGACTAAGAGGCTAGAATGTATGGATTACCTAAGAAATAATGAACCGGACATAATGTGTGTAGTGGAAACAAAGCTAAGGCCCGAAATAAAGCTAGACTGGTTTGTTGTAGAACAGTACAAAGTATTGAGAAATGATAGAAAAAATAAAGGAGGTGGTGGTATAATGGTTCTTACTAAGGAAGATCTGATAGTGAAGGAGGTGAACTATAGTAAGAGAAATGAGGAAGTGATAAGTATGCTTATAACAGATGGCAAGAGGGACATTAATATTATAACAGTATACATACCACCCAGAACCAGTGCTTGGGAATATGAACAGTACCAAATGGTGATGAGAAATACTCTAGACAGAATGAAGCAAGAACTCATCAGAAAGGATAGAGTGATGATAGTCGGAGACTTTAATTGTAAAGAAATAGTGGGGGAAGACTATGAAGTGGTGAACGGTGGTGAGTGAGCAGAGGAATTGTTAAAGGTAGCAACAAATAACTTGATGACACAGTGGGTGAGATCACCAACAAGGTGCAAGGGACAAGATGTTGCAGCAAGGTTGGATTTGGTATTTACCAGGGGCTTCTCTCTACAAGAGGAAATTGAACATGAATGTCCCTTGGGGAAAAGCAATCATGATGTCCTAAGCTTTGAGCTGGATACGGAATTAAGTACGAATAAGATTGTGGAACGCAGGGAGGAAAAATTAAATTATATTAGGGCAAATTATAACCATATAAGGGAGTTTTTTAATGAAATTGACTGGTCCGTGTTATACCAGGAAAGGGATATGCAATTGAAATACGATAAATTTATGGATTTGTATAACTCTGCTGTGAAAAGTTTGTGCCATATCACAGAAAGAGGACTTTAAATAATAAACAGTGGTTTAATAGAAATTGTGAAGAAGCAAAAAGAACAAAGAAAAGGCATGGAAGAAACTTAAGAAAACAGTGATGTATTATCAAGAGAAGTTTACAAAACAGCAAGGAATAGATATGTTGAAGTAAGGAGAACAGCACAGAAGGAATATGAACAGAGGGTGGTGGAAAACTGTGATAGTGACCCAAAATGTTTTACAAATTCATAAATGGAAAACTAAATATAAGGGAGGCAATAGAAAAGGTAAAAAATGGGGAAGAAGTATATGAGGATGCTGGAGATATAGCTGAAATTTTGAACGACAACTTTTGCAAAGTGTTTACAAAGGAGGAGCATTTTATGGGAGAAAGGCCTACGGAAATAAAGCAAATGCAGGACATCATGGTTACTAAGGAAGATGTAAGGAAAATTATAAGCAATCTGGATATTAATAAATCAATGGGGCCTGATGGCATATCTGGGAGGTTGCTAAATGAATGTAAGGATCAATTGTTGAACCCCGTATTTGATATTGTGGAAACCTCCATACGAACAGGATTAGTCCCGAAAGAGTGGAAAAGAGCTGACATTGTGCCTATATATAAGAATGGTAGTAGAATGGAACCGCTAAATTATAGACCAGTATCGTTGACTAGTATATTGTGCAAGGTATGTGAAGAAGTAATTAAAGCTAAGTGGAGTGAGTATCTAGAAAGTGAAAACATTCTGAGTGAAAGACAGTTTGGTTTCAGAAAAGGAAGATTGTGCGTATCCAATTTATTATGTTTTTATTCAAGAGTGACTGACATACTACAACATAGAGAGGGATGGGTGGATGCTATCTACCTGGACTTGAGAAAGGCCTTTGATAAAGTACCACACAATAGACTGATGTGGAAACTAAAGAAGATTGGAGGAGTAAATGATAAACTAGCAAAATGGATGGAAAATTACTTAGTGGGAAGAGAAATGAGAACAGTGGTGAGAGAAAGGAAGTCCGAGTGGAAGAAGGTAACCAGTGGAGTTCCACAAGGGTCAGTGCTTGGTCCCATCATGTTTTTGATTTATGTTAATGATATGCCAGTAGGAATTGACAGTTACATGAACATGTTTGCAGATGATACTAAAATTATGAGGAGAGTAAAAAATGTGGAAGATTGTAACAAGTTACAGGAAAATCTTGATAAAATATATGAGTGGAGTAAGGAGTGGCAGATGAAATTTAATATAAACAAGACCCATGTTATGAAAATGGGAAGAAGTAGATACAGACCAAACAGGGATTACAGGCTGGGTGATGAGAAAATTAAAGAGACCAATGAGGAGAAAGACTTAGGAGTAACTGCAAAACACTTTGTCACCGGAGAAACACATTAACAAGATTTTTTGGAAAACATATAACATGCTTAAAATTATTGGCCTTGTGTTCCACTACCTAGATGAAGGAATGATGAAGAAGATATTATGTACCTTAATAAGACCCCAGTTAGAATATGCAGCTTGTGTCTGGTCACCGCATATGAAGAAAAATGTGAAGAAGGTGGAAAGGGTACAGAGGCTGGCAACAAAGATGGTACCAGGACTCAGGGAGTTAGACTATGAGGAAAGACTGAGGAAGCTGGGGCTGACCACATTAGAATAGAGAAGAACAAGAGGAGACATGATAACTATGTATAAATTGGTGAACAAGATTGACATACTGGACAGAGAGTTGATAAAGGTGACCACAAGTAATCATCTCCGAGGACATGGAACAAAGGTAATAAAAGACATCTGTCTAAATGACGTGAGAAAATACAGTTTCCCGCATCGTAGCATTGATAAGTGAAATCAACTGAGCAGTGATGTCGTTGATGCGGTGTGTGTCAATCAGATGAAAGAGAGATATGACAGGAATGGACAAGGAGACAGGACACAGAGAACTTAGCTCGGGCCCTGTAATACACAAATAGGTAAATACAAATAGGTAAATACACACGCACGCCTGGTAGCTCAGTGGTTAGAGCGCTGGCTTCACAAGCCAGAGGACCGGGGTTCGATTCCCTGGCCAGGTGGAGATATTTGGGTGTGTCTCCTTTCATGTGTAGCCCCTGTTCACCTAGCAGTGAGTAGGTACGGGATGTAAATCGAGGAATTGTGACCTTGTTTTCCTGGTGTGTGGTGTATGCCTGGTCTCAGGCCTATCCGAAGATCATAAATAATTAGCTCTGAGCTCGTTCCGTAGGGTAACGTCTGGTTGTCTCGTCAGAGACTGCAGCAGATCAAACAGTGAAACACACACACACACACACACACACACACACACACACACACACACACACACACACACACACACACACACACACACACAAGTTTATAAATTGATTAACGGAATGGATCAAGTGGATAATGAGAAATTAATCCTGAGAGAAGAATATGACATTAGAAGCACAAGATCGCATAGGAAGAAACTGAGGAAGGGAAGTTGTCTGATGTTAAAAAATATACTTTCTTGCAAAGATGTATTGAGACTTGGAACAGTTTGAGTGAGGTGGTGTCAGCAACGAGTGTGCATAGTTTTAAAGAGAAGTTGGATAAGTGTAGATATGGAGACGGGGCCACACAAGCATAAAGCCCAGCCCTGTAAAACTACAACTAGGGAAATACAACTAGGTAAATACACGCGCACACACACACACACACACATTACTAAAATGGATGGAAGACTTTTTGGTAGGAAGAGAAATGAGAACAATAATTAAGGACAGACCATCAGAATGGGGCTTGGTGGAGAGTGGAGTCCCACAGGGATCAGTGTTGGCACCAGTAATGTTTGCGGTCTACATAAATGACATGGTGGATGGGGTGTCCAGTTATGTGAGCCTATTTGCAGACGATGCAAAATTGTTAAGAAAAGTGAGATGTGACAAAGATTGCGAACTACTCCAGGAAGACTTGGACAGAATATGGAAATGGAGCTGTACATGGCAAATGGAGTTCAACACGACAAAATGCAAGAAATTAGAGTTTGGCAAGAGTGAAAGAAGAATCAGGAGTATGTACAAGATAGGAAATGAAGACATAAAAACCAGTCATGAAGAAAAAGACCTTGGGGTGACAATTACCAATGACCTATCGCCAGAGAGACATTTAAAAAAATAATTGGAGAAGTATTGAACTTATTGAGGAACATAAGAATGGCGTTCGTATATTTAGATGAAGAAATGATGAAGAAAATAATTACTGCAATGATAAGACCAAGGCTTGAATATGCAACAATACAGTGGGCTCCGAACTTAAAGAAACACATAAGGAAACTAGAGAAAGTACAGAGGGCTGCAACAAAAATGGTGCCTGACTTAAGAGATTTGACTTATGAAGACAGACTGAACAGAATGCAACTTCCGACCCTGGAAAACAGAAGAGAAAGGGGAGACCTGATAGCAATATACAGAATGATGATTGGCATGGAAAAATGGATAGGGAAGATCTGTGTATGTGGAATGAAAGAGTGTCGAGAGGGCATGGGAAAAACTAAAATGGCCACTTATAGGAGAGATGTGAAAATATAGCTTCCTCATAGAAGGGTGGAAGCATGGAATAGTTTAGACGTGGAAGTGGTCAACGCAAGGAATATTCATGATTTTAAGAAAAAGCTGGACATTAGTAGATATGGAGACGGGACAGTACGAGCATAGCTCCTTTCCCGTATGTTACAATTAGGTAAATACAATTAGGTAAATACACACACACACACACACACACACAGCTACATAGATCTGTTTGCAGATGATACGAAACTGTGCAGAGTTATAAAGCAAAAAGAGGATTGTGAAATACTGCAAGAAGACCTAAATAAGATATGGGAATGGAGCAAAATGTGGGAAATGGAATTCAATGTGAACAAAAGCCATGTCATGGAAATGGGAAAGAGTGAAAGACGACCTGTGGGAATCTATAAGATGGGAGATGGAATAGAACTGGAGAAAGTAAAAAAGGAAAAGGACTTATGAGTGACGATGGAAGAAAACAATCAACCAGTAAGCCATATTGATAGAATTTTTAGAGAAACATATAATTTGCTAAGGAATATTGGAGTAGCATTTCACCACATGGACAAAGAAATGATGAAGAAATTGATAAGTACTTTAATAAGACCCAGATTGGAATATGCAGGAGTAGTGTGGACCCCTTATAAAAAGAAACACATAAAGAAATTGGAGAGACTACAAAAAGTGGCTACAAGAATGGTTCCAGAATTTGAAGGGATGACATATGAGGAGAGACTAAAGGCTATGGATCTACCAACCCTGGAACAAAGAAGGTAGAGAGGAGACCTGATACAAGTTTTTAAATTGATCAACGGAATTGACCAAGTGGATAATGAGAAACTGATCCTGAGAGAAGAATATGACATTCGAAGCACAAGATCGCATAGTAAAAGCTGAGAAAAGGAAGATGTCTGAGGATGTTGAAAAATATAGTTTCACGCAAAGATGTATTGAGACGTGTAACAGTTTAAATGAAGAAGTAGTGTCTGCAACGAGTATGCATACTTTTAAAGTAAGATTGGATAAGTGTAGATATGGAGACGGGCCACAGAGCATAAAGCCCAGGCCCTGTAAAACTACAACTAGGTAAATACACACACACACACACACACACACACACACACACACACACACACACACATAGTTTAGACGTGGAAGTGGTCAACCATGATTTTAAGAAAAGCTGGACATTAATAGATATGGAGACGGGACAACACGAGCATAGCTCTTTTCCGTGATTAGGTAAATACAATTAGGTAAATACACACACACACACACACACACACACACACACACACACACACACAGAAATGATGAAGAAATTGATAAATACTATAATAAGACCCAGATTGGAATATGCAGTAGTAGTGTAGACCTCTCATAAAAAGAAACACATAAGGAAATTGGAGAGACTACAAAAAATGGCTACAAGAATGGTTCCAGAATTTCAAAAGGATGACATATGAGGAGAGACTAAAGGCTATGGATCTACCAACCGTGGAACAAAGAAGGGAGAGAGGAGACCTGATACAAGTTTATAAATTGATCAACGGAATGGACCAAGTGGATAATGAGAAACTGATCCTGAGAGAAGAATATGACATTCAAAGCACAAGATCGCATAGTAAAAAGCTGAGAAAAGGAAGATGTCTGAGAGATGTTAAAAATATAGTTTCTCGCAAAGATGTATTGAGACTTGGAAGAGTTTAAATGATGAAGTAGTGTCTGCAATGAGTGTGCATAATTTTAAAGTAAGATTGGATAAGTTTAGATATGGAGACGGGGCCACACGAGCATAAAGCCCAGGCCCTGTAAAACTACAACTAGGTAAATACACACACGAGACGCTGTCGAGGAAGGACGCAATACCGTCGCTCCCGAGAATCAGCTGATCTTCACTACCTTTGTTTGGGTTTGCAGTGGCCTGGGCAATTAGTGTGGACTTGTTTTTTTCATGAATACAGTGTTACAAAATCATGAGTGAGAAAGATTCTTTCTTTAGTAAATGCAGGTATGAGACACGGGAAAGAATGAAAGCTGATGATGACTATGTTGGTGAGGGAAAAAGAGCATTCGAAGGCTTTGATACAGCGCATACTTCACTATTTGATAGAGTGTTGACTATCGAATGTAAATTAGATAAATTGATAAAGGAGAGTATGGGAATGAAAGAGAATGAAGAACAAGATAAGGAGCTCCAGAAATTGAAAGAAAGGATAAAAAGAGTGGAAGAAAACGAAACTAGTCTAAGAACGGAAAATGAAGAATTAAAAGTGAAAGTAGCTAACTACAAGAATTTGATGGAAGAAGTACTCGGTAAAGCCGAGAAAGAAAAAGAGAAGCTGAAAGATCTAATTAACAAAGAAGAAGAAAGAGTACAAGATGTGATTAAAAAAGAAGTACAAGTATGGAGAATCCAAGATAAGAAAGACAAGGACTCATTTCAGGAACTATTTCAAGAACAGTTAAAAGAAAGAGATGAAAATATGAGAAACAAAACAATAGGAGTTCTGAAGAAAAAAGAAAATTTAGTAAGAAAAATTGCAGAAAAAAAAGTGTAATTATTTTTGGAAAAAAAAAAGAGTTAAATATAGACCAAGAAGGGAAAAGGACGAAATGAAATCGGTAAAAGACCTACTAAAACATCTAAATGACGAGGATAGACATAACTTAGAAGAGGAAGTAGAAAAAATCCATAGAATGGGACCATATCAAGAAGGAACAGTGAGACCAATTAAGATATTACTAAAATCACAAGCAGCAGCAAGAGAAATACTATATAGAAAAACAAAACTCAGTGAAACAGAAGGTTGCAAAGATATATATATATATATATATATATATATATATATATATATATATATATATATATATATATATATATATATATATAAAGAAAAATAGAAACGAGGAAAGGAAGAGACACAATGAACTGGTGGCAGATGCAAGAGAAAAAATAATGAAAGGTCAGAGGAGGAGAGGAGAAGGCATTTTTGGAGAATTATAGGAGACAGGATAAGGAAATGGTATATAAAAGAGAAGAAAAAAAAATGGAGCAAGTTTAACTAAAATGATAAGAACAAGAGATTAAAATGATGTATACAAACATAGATGGGATTTTATCTAGTAAATTAGAATTAAGAGATTACATAAAGAAAGAAGAACCAGATATTGTATGCCTGGTGGAAACAAAGTTAAATGAGGCAATAAAATAGACATAGATAAAAGGTATAATATATGGAGGAGAGACAGAGGGTAAAGGAGGAGGAGGAGTCATGATGATGTTAAGGAAGGAGATAGTGGTAAATCAAGTGGAGTTTGGGAAGGAAAATCAGAAATACTGTATGTTAAGATGCATATTAATAAAAGGAGTTAACAATCATTGGAACATATGTGCCACCAAAACAAATTCATGGACTAATCAAGAATATAAAGACATGATAAATGACACAGTAAGGAGTCTTACAAGAATCATTAAAGAAAGGAGAAAAATGATATTAGTAGATTTCAACTGTAAGGAGGTGAACTGGGAAAATTATGAAAGTGGTATGGGGGAAGAAGCCTGGGGAGATAGATTCCTGAACCTAATGATAGATAATTTGATGGTCCAAAGAGTAAAAGAATACACAAGATTCAGAGGAAACGATGAGCCGGCAAGATTGGACCTAGTTTTTACAAGGGATATACAAATCAACGATGATATGATATAAGTGCCCATTGGGAAAGAGTAACCATATAATATTAGAAATGGATATAGGAGAAGAAAAGGAAGATAGAGATGAATCATAGAAAGGAGACAGATTAGATTACAGAAAGGCTGATATTGATAACCTCAAGAGCTATTTAAAAAAAATAAACTGGGAGGAGATGGAAAACTCAGAAACAGTTCAAGAGAAATATAACTTATTTTTGGAAATATACAAAACAGGAGTAAGGGAATATGTCTCGAAATATAGACCTAAAGAAGAAGGAAAGAAAGATTGGTTTAATGCAAGGTGTGCTAGGGCAAAGGAGAAACGAGATGGAGCATGGAAAAGGTGGAGAAGAAACAGAAATCCAGAAAATAAGGAAAACTTCAAAACAGCAAGAAATGAATATGCTAAGGTGAGAAAGGAAGAAGAAAAGAACTATGAAACGGATATTGTCGAAAAATGTAAGGAACAACTAAAATTGTTCTACAGATTCATAAATGGAAAAATAAGACAAAAAGAAACAATAGAAAGGTTAAAAGGAGAGAACGGAATGGTGGAAGACCCAAAAAGTATGGCAGAACTGTGAAATAGTAAATTTCAGAAGGTCTTTACTAAGGAATCCAAATTTGAAAGACCATAGGTTAATAGAGAGACTGTCCATATGAAAGAAATTAAAGTAACCAAGCTTGAAATAAAAAGTTGATGGAATTAGATGAGGAGAAGGCAATGGGACCGGATGAAGTCTCAGGCAGAATACTGAAAGAATGTAGGGAAGAACTAGCAAGTCCTATATACAACATCATAAAATTCTCAATAGAAATTGGAACAGTACCAGTGGAGTGGAAAAGATCTGAGGTGGTTCCCATATATAAGAGTGGAAGAAAAGAAGAACCTTTAAATTACAGACTGGTATCACTAACTAGTGTAATATGGAAGATGTGTGAAAGAGTAATAAAGAAGCAGTTGATTGAGTTTCTTGAAGACAACAAATTATTATCAAATAGCCAATTTGGTTTTAGAAAAGGTCATTCATATGCAACAAATTTATTGAGTTTCTACTCTAGAACAGTTGATAAAGTACAAGAGAGAGAGGGATGGATTGACTATATTATTTAGATTTGAAAAAGGTGTTTGATAAAGTGCCACATGAAAGATTACTATGAAAGTTAGAGGAGAAGGGTGGCTTAAAAGGAAGCACATTGAGATGGATGAAAAATTACTTGAGGGGGAGAGAAATAAAGATGATAGCTAAAGATATGAAGTCCAAGTGGAGAGCAGTAGACAGCGGAGTGCCACTGGGGTCAGTATTGGCGCCAATACTTTTTCTCCTATATATAAATGACATGCCAGAGGAGTGAACAGCTACATAAATCTGTTTGCGGACGATGCGAAACTCTGCAGAGTCATTAAACAAAAAGAGGATTGTGAAATACTACAGGGAGACTTAAACAAGATCTGGAAATGGAGTAAAAATTTGGAGATGGAATTCAATGTGGACAAAAGCCATGTCATGGAAATGGGAAAAAGTGAAAGACCACCAGTGGGAATCTATAAGATGGGAGATGGAGTAGAACTAGAAAAAGTAAAAAAGGAAAAGGACTTGGATGTGACAATGGAAGAAAACAATCAACCGGTAAGCCATATTGATAGAATTTTCAGAGAGACATATAATTTGCTGAGGAATATTGGATTAGCATTTCACTATATGGACAAAGAAATGATGAAGAAATTGATAAGTACTAAAATAAGACCTAGATTGGAATATGCAGGAGTTATATGGACCCCCCATAAAAAGAAACACATAAGGAAATTGGAGAGACTACAAAAAATGGCTACAAGAATGGTTCCAGAATTTAAATTGATGACATATGAGGAGAGACTAAAAGCAATGGATCTACCAACCCTGGAACAGAGAAGAGAGAGAGGGGATCTGATACAAGTTTATAAATTGATTAACGGAATGGATCAACTGGATAATGAGAAACTAATCCTGAGAGAAGAATATGACATTAGAAGCACAAGATCACATAGTAAGAAACTGAGGAAGGGAAGATGTCTGAGAGATGTTAAAAAATTTAATTTCCCGCAAAGATGTGTTGAGACTTTGAACAGTTTTAGTGAGGAAGTGGTGTCAGCAAAGAGTGTACATAATTTTAAAGAAAAATTGGATAAGCGTAGATATGGAGACGGTGCCACACGTGCATAAAGCCCAGGCCCTGTAAAACTACAACTAGGTAAATACACACCAGACGCAGTCGAGGAAGGACGCACTGGCGCCCTTCCGACAATCAGCTGATCTTCACTACCTGTTGTATAGTATCTACAGTGGCCTGGGCAAGAAGTGTGGACTCATTTTTCATGAAACAACTGTTAAAGAATCATGAGTAAAAAAATAGATTCCATCAAAATGCAGGTATGATACTAGGGAAAGAATGAAAGCTGATGATGACTATGTTGGTGAGGGAGAGAGCGCTTTCAAAGGTTTCAATATGGCGAATACTTCACTACTTAAGACAGTGTTGACTATTGAATGTAAACTAGATAAGTTGATAAAGGAGAGTATGGAAATGAAAGAGAATGAAGAACAGGAAAAAGAGTTTATAAAACTGAGAGAAAGGATAAAAAATGTGGAAGAAAACAAAGCTAGGCTAAGAGCGGAAAACGATGAACTGAAAAAGGAAGTAGCTAACTAGAAGACATTGATGCAAGAAGGACTCAGTAAAGCCGAGAAAGAGAAAGAGAAGCTGAAAGATCTAGTTAACAAAGAAGAGGAAAGAGTACAGAACGAGATTAAAAAAGAAGTACAAGCATGGAGAGTCCAAGATAAGAAAGATAAGGCTGATTTTCAGGAGGTGATTCAAGAACAACTAAAAAAAAAAAAAGAAAATATGACAAACAAAATGATAGGAGTCCTCAAGACAAAAGTAAATCTAGTTAGAGAAATTGCAGAAAAAAAGAAGAGTGTAGTCGTATTTGGAATAAAAGAAAAAAATATAAAATATAGACCAAGAAGAGAAAAAGAAGAAATGAAATCAGTCAAAGACCTACTAAAAAATCTAAATGACGAAGATAGGCAGAACTTAGAAGAGGAAGTAGAAGAAATAAACAGAATGGGACCATATCAAGAAGGAAAAACGAGACCAATTAAAGTATTACTAAAATCACAAGCAGCAACAGAAGAAATATTATATAGAACAACAAAACTTAGAGAAACAGAAGGCTGCAAGGATATATATATAAAGAAAAATAGAAGTGAAGAAGAAAGGAAGAGATACAATGAACTGGCAGCAGCAGTAAGGGAAAAAAATATATGAATGGTTAGAAGAGAAAAAAAGGCATTTTTTTTGGAGAATTCTAGGAAACAGGATAAGGACAGGAGAAAGAAGAGAAAAGAGTGGAACAAGTTTAACTAAAAATGATAAAGGCAAGAGACTAAAAATGATGTATACGAACATAGACGGGGTTTTATCAAGTAAATTAGAATTAAGAGATTACATAAAGAAAGAAAATCTGGATATTGTATACCTGGCTTAAACAAAACTAAATGAGGCAATCAAAATAAACTTGGATAATAGGTATAATGTATGGAGAAGAGACAGAGGGGGTAAAAGAGGAGGAGGAGTCATGATAATGTTAAGGATGGAGATAGTGATAAACCAAGTGGAATGTGGGGAAGGAAAAGAAGTACTGTACGTTAAGATGCATATTAATAAAAAAGAGTTAACAATTATTGTAACATATGTGCCACCTAAAACAAATTAATGGATCAATTAAGAATATAAAGACATGATAGATGACACAATAAGGAGTCTAACAAGAATCGTTAAAGAAAAGAGAATAGTGATATTAGTAGGAGATTTCAACTGTAAATAAGTGGACTGGGAAAATTATGAAAGTGGTATGGGTGAAGAAGCCTGGGGAGAAAGATTCCTGAACCTAATGATAGACAATATGATGGAGCAGAGAGTAAAGGAATGCACAAGATTCAAAGGAAACGACGAGCTGGCGAGATTGGACCTAATTTTTACAAGGGGTATACAAATGAATTATGATATAAGATATAAGTGCCCATTGGGAAAGAGTGACCATGTAATATTAGAAATAGATATAGAAGAGGGAAAAGAAGATAGAGACGATTCATACAAAGGAGACCGATTAAATAACAGAAAGGTTGATATTGAGGATCTCAAGAAATATTTTAAAAATGTAAACTGGGATGAGATGGAAAACTCAGAGATGATGCAAGAGAAGTATAACTTATTTTTGGAAATATACAAAACAGGAGTCAGGGAATATGTCCCGAAATATAGACCTAAAGAAGAAGGAAAGAAAGATTGGTGTTGTGCTAGGGCAAAGGAGAAAAGAGATGGAGCATGGAAAAGGTGGAGGAGAAATAGAAATCCAGTTAAGAAGGAAAACTTCAAGGCAGCGAGAAATGAAAATGTTAAGGTGAGGAAGGATGAGGAAAAGAACTTTGAAAAGGACATTGTTGAAAAATGTAAGGAGCAACCAAAATTGTTCTACAGATTCATAATTGGAAAAATTAGGCAAAATGAAACAATAGAAAGGTTAAAAGGAGAGAACGGGATAGTGGAAGGCCCAAAAAGTATGGAAGAACTATTAAATAATAAATTCCAGGAGGTCTTTACTAAGGAATCCAAATTTGAAAGACCACAGGGTAATAGAGAGAGTCTATATGAAAGAGATTAAAGTAACCAAGCTTGAAATAAAAGAGTTAATGAAGGAACTGGATGAAGAGAAGGCAATGGGACTGGATGAAGTCTCAGGCAGAATACTGAAAGAATGTAGGGAAGAACTAGCAAGTCCTGTATACAACATCATAAAATGCTCAATAGAAAATGGAACAGTACCAGTAGAATGGAAAAGAGCTGAGGTGGTTCTCATATATAAGAGCGGAAGGAAGGAAGAACCTTTAAATTACAGACCGTTATCAATAACTAGTGTAATATGCAAGATGTGTGAAAGAATAATAAGGAAACAATGGATCGAGTTCCTTGAAGACAATAAATTAATAACAAATAGCCAACTTGGTTTTAGAAAAAGACAGGCGTGTGTAACTAATTTATTAAGTTTCCATTCTAGAATAGTTGATAGAGTACAAGAGAGAGAGGGGTGGGGTGACTGTATTTATTTGGATTTAAAAAAGGCATTTGACAAAGTGCCACATGCAAGATTACTATGGAAGTTAGAGGAGAAGGGTGGCTTAAAAGGAAGCACATTGAGATGGATAGAAAGTTATTTGAGGGGGAGAGAAATAAGGACGATAGTTAAAGATATGAAGTCCAAGTGGGGAGCAGTAGAAAGCGAAGTGCCACAAGGGTCAGTATTGGCACTAATACTTTTCCTCATTTATATTAACGACATGCCAGAAGGAGTGAACAGCTACTTAAATCTGTTTGCAGATGATACGAAACTGTGCAGAGTTATAAAGCAAAAGGAGGATTATGAAATACTGGAAGAAGACCTAAATAAGATCTGGGAATGGAGTAAAAAGTGGGAAATGGAATTCAATGTGAACAAACCCCATGTCATGGTAATGGGAATGTGAACAAACCCCATGTCATGGAAATGGGAAAGAGTGGGAATCTATAAGATGGGAGATGGAGTAGAACTAGTGAAAGTAAAAAAGGAAAAGGACTTAGGAGTGATGATGGAAGAAAACAATCAACCGGTAAGCCATATTGATAGAATTTTACTTCAGCAACCCACTGCCATTGCTGGAGAGGCTACACATGAGATACGCAAAGATCAAGGTACCGGCAGTGACGCTTTGTTCTCGGTACAGGCAAGACATGTTTGTCTTGCAGCTGCGGTTTGCCATTTTGGGATTGGTTATCCATTATCTGTTTTTCAGAGCGGGTTTGCACTTATTTAATACCTTACTTTATTACCCCGTGATCCCGTTGGTGTGGGAAGAGTGCCTGGTGTTCCTTTCCTGTTATCCATTTGGAGCGGAGGACACGGTGTGGAGCAAGGTGAGGTTATGCACCCTTGTTACCTGTTATCCAAACTTGGAGCAGGTTGTCATTTATTCATTGACTATTGTTATTTACTTGTGGTCTTGTGGGTGTTGTATTGTGCCTGTGTTTTTTCTCATTATCTCTCAGGAGCGGGACATGTGATAGAAGTGTGCTGTTGTGTAGGTGTTTGGTACATCAGTATGTCTTCCTCGGGTGGTTCTACACCTCTAAGAAGCGGTTCCTCACATTCTCGTGGAAGCCGACTCTATTCGTCCTCTAGGCATAAGACGAAGAAGAATATTCAACGGTCTGGGGCCTCTGCTGGTGAGGATGCCATTGCAAGTGATCGTGTGTCTAAGATGGATGCCCGACCACCAGTTAGCCAGTCTGGAGAAGTTAGCAATTCTTCTTTATCCAAGATTTTGGAGGCTTTGGCTGTACTTCAAGAGGATGTGAATAAACTTAAGAGTGACAGAGGTGACAGTGCAAGTGTTGGTAATGGGCCAGCACAGGACTTAGGTGGTACTCATGAATTTTCTGTCTCCCATCCCCCTTCTACCTCTGGTGAATTTTCTGGGTTTAGGTCAAAAGAAGTGAGTGCTGAAGAAGGTGAGATTGAAGATGAGGTTCCTTCTGGCAGTATTCTGTTACAAGCAGCTAAGGCCTATGTGCCCGTGGATGACTGTTCTGAAGCTATTGAAGAACCGATTGCTGCAATGGTGAATCACTGGTTTTCTCATGGGGTGAAAGATGAAGACCATAAGGAGATTTTGGCAGATGAGGTTTCTAAACGTCCTAGAAACTGTAAGGCACTTATTCCAGTTGAGTGCTGGATGCCCTACCCACTGAGGCAAAGAAAGCTGATTTCAGACTAAAGGAAGTCGGCAAGGATATAACTAAGGCTGCCACTATCATTGTTAAATCACTTACTGTTCTGGACAAGTTTACTAATGAGGAGCACAATCAGGTCATGAGGTGGCTATGCTTAATGGGGCCTTGGGGTTGTTAGGGCATGCTAACTTTAAACTAAATATGAATAGACGGTATTTCCTCAAACGTGAGATAAACCAAAAGTATGCCCACTTATGCACTGATAAGACTCCTGTGACTGGCTTACTGTTTGGGGATGATCTTACTCAAGCTACCAAACAGATTGAGGAGGCTGAGAGGCTGAAAAACAAGTTTACCAACAAGATGGCTATGGATCTACCAACCCTGGAACAAAGAAGGGAGAGAGGAGATCTGATACAAGTTTATAAATTGATCAACGGAATGGACCAAGTGGATAATGAGAAACTGATCCTGAGAGAATAATATGATATTCGAAGCAGAAGATCGCATAGTAAAAAGCTGAGAAAGGGAGGATGTCTGAGAGATGTTAAAAAATATAGTTTCCCGCAAAGATGTGTTGAGATGTGGAACAGTTTAAATGAAGAAGTAGTGTCTGCAATGAGTGTGCATACTTTTAAAGTAAGATTGGATAAGTGTAGATATGGAGACGGGGCCACACAAGCGTAAAGCCCAGGCCCTGTAAAACTACAACTAGGTAAATACAACTAGGTAAATACACACACACGAACACAACGGTTAAGAACAGATGCACGGTACAATGCTCCCCACAATCAACTGATCTCCAAAGGTTGTGAGTTTATAGAGGTCTGTGCAATTGAGTGTCTTGTATGGCAATAGTCTCCAGGATTTACGCTGAAAGGCATCATGAGTCAGAAAGAACTTACACCCATATGCAAGTATGGAAATAGGGAAAGAGTACAAGGAGAGGATGATTATGTTGACGAGGGAGAGAGCAGATTTGAAGGATTCAATGACAACCAGTACCCTCTATAGACGAGTTTTAACTTTGGAGAAAAAATTAGACAACTGGATGAGGGAGAGCATGAGAAGTAAAGAGAATGATGAACAGGAGAAAGAGTTTCTGAACTTGAAAGAAAGAATAAAAAAAATTGAAAGAAAAAGAGGCTAGGCTAATGGCTGAGAATGTGGAACTGAGAAATGAACTAATCAAGTACAAGCAACAGAAGGAGGAAGGATTTGATAAAGTAGAGAAAGAAAAAGAGGACTTGAAAGATCTAGTTACCAAAGAAGAGGAAAGAGTACAGGATGTGATTCAGAAAGAAGTACAGGCATGGAGAGTCCAGGAGAAGAAAGACAAAGATAATTTTCAGAAAGTGATCCAGGAACAACTAAAAGTAAGAAACGAGAACATGGCAAACAAAATGATAGGAGTCCTTAAGGAAAAAGAAAACATAGTAAGGGAAATTGCAGAAAAGAAAAAGAGTGTAAGCTTATTTGGAATGAAAAAAAAAAGTAAAATATAGACCAAGACAGAAAAAAGAAGAATTGATATCAGTCAAGGACCTACTAGAAAATCTAAACGATGAAGATAGGCAGAACTTAGAAGAGGAAGTAGAAGAAATACACAGAATGGGACCATATCAAGAAGGAAAAACGAGACCAATTAAGATACTACTAAAATCACAAGCAGCAACAGAAGAAATATTATATAGAATAACTAAACTCAGAGAAACAGAAGGTTGTAAGGATATATATATATATATATATATATATATATATATATATATATATATATATATATATATATATATAAAGAAAAACAAATGAAGAAGAAAGGAAGAGATACAACGAACTGGCAGTAAGGGAAAAGAATAATGAAAGGTCAGAGAAGAAAAAGGCATTTTTTTGGAGAATTCTAGGAGACAGGATAAGGAAATGGTATATAAGAGAGAAGGAAGAGGAAACAGTGGAGCAAGTTTAACTAAAAGTGATAAGGGCAAGAAACTAAAAATGATGTATACGAACATTGACGGGGTTCTATCAAGTAAATTAGAACTAAAAAGATTACTTAAAGAAAAAAGAACTGGATATTGTATGCCTGGCTGAAACAAAATTGAATGAGGCGATCAAATTAAACATAGATAATAGATATAACATATGGAGGAAAGACAGAGGGGGTAAAGGAGGAGTGTGATTGAGTGCGTGAAAGAGAGTGTTGAGGTGGGATTGGGCGAGTTTGTTGTGTGTGAGATGTGTGGGCATGACAGGAAGGTGAATGAGGTGGTTGTGGTGAGTGAAAGGAGAGAGAAGGGGGTAGAGGAGAGGAGGAGGGTTGTGCCTAGCACACCTCAGGTGTGTGTGGTGGGTGACTCTCAGGTTAGGTACTTAGATAGCACTTTCTGTAAGAAAGACAGGGATAGGAGGACAAACGTGTGTATGCCTGGTGCAGGTGTGAAGGCAGTGAGGTGCAGAAAAGAGTTGGGGGGATGGAGAGGGAGGGTGTAGTAATTTTGCACGTAGGTGGGAACGATGTCAGAGCAGGTGGGTCGGAGGAGTTAGTGGCAAGATTTTGGGAAATGTTAGGCAAGATAAGGGAGAGTGGTAGGAGGTGTGTAGTGTCAGGAATCTTGCCTCGTGTGTATGTTAGCAGGGAATGGTTGTCTAGGGCCATTGGTGTGAATGATCGGGTAAAAGGGATGTATTTACCTATTTGTGTATTACAGGGCCCGAGCTAAGCTCTCTGTGATCTGTCTCCTTGTCCATTCCTGTCATATTTCTCTTTCATCTGATTGACACACACCACGTCAACGACATCACTGCTCAGTTTATTCCACTTATCAATGCTACGATGCGGGAAACTGTATTTTCTTATGTCATTTAGACAGATGTCCTTTATTAGCTTTTTTCCATGTCCTCGGAGATGATTACTTGTGGTCACCTTTATCAACACTCTATCCAGTATGTCAATCTTGTTCACCAATTTATACATAGTTATCATGTCTCCTCTTGTTCTTCTCTCTTCTAATGTGGTCAGCCCCAGCTTCCTCAATCTTTCCTCATAGTCTAACTCCCTGAGTCCTGGTACCATCCTTGTTGCCAGCCTCTGTACCCTTTCCACCTTCTTCACATTTTTCTTCATATGCGGTGACCAGACACATGCTGCATATTCTACCTGGTGTCTTATTAAGGTACATAATATCTTCTTCATCATTCCTTCATCTAGGTAGTGGAATGCAAGGCCAATATTTTGAAGCATGTTATATGTTTTCCAAAAAATCTTGTTAATGTGTTTCTCTGGTGACAAGTTGTTTTGCATGGTTACTCCTAAGTCTTTCTCCTCATTGGTCTCTTTAATTTTCTCATCACCCAGCCTGTAATCCCTGTTTGGTCTGTATCTACTTCTTCCCATTTTCATAACATGGGTCTTGTCTATATTAAATTCCATCTGCCACTCCTTACTCCACTCATGTATTTTATCAAGATCTTCCTGTAACTTGTTACAATCTTCCACATTCTTTACTCTCCTCATAATTTTAGTATCGTCTGCAAACATGTTCATATAACTGTCAATTCCTACTGGCATATCATTAACATAAATCAAAAATATGATGGGACTCAGCACTGACCCTTGTAGAACTCCACTGGTTACCTTCTTCCACTCGGACTTCCTTGTAAGGATGTGGGTGTCAGCTTTGTGGATGTATGGGATAGGTTCTATGTGTCACAGAGGCATGGGTAAATGAGGAAAAGTTTAGGGAAAATAGGAAAGAATATGAAGTAGATGGATACATTATGTATTTACACCAGAGAATTGGTAGGATAGGTGGAGGAGTAGTTATTTATGTAAAAAAAATCCTTCATTTCCAGTCAGGTTAATGGTATTAAGGTAGATAACAGAGTAGAGTCCTTATGGCTGGATGTTAGAGTAAACAAAAGTAAGGTTATTAGAGTAGGAGCTTTTTATAGACCACCTAACCAGTCAGCAGATGTAGACAACCTTATGGTAGATGAGATAAATAGGGGGTGTACTAGTCAGACAATTATCTTGGGGGATTTTAATCTTAAGTCAGTAAACTGGGAGAGGATGGTAGGAGATGCTAGTGAAAATAAGTTTATGGAAAGTTTTCAGGATAACTATTTAGTGCAGATGGTAGATAAACCTACTAGGGGGAGGAAGGTTTTAGACATAGTACTAACAAATATTGAGCATTGTTTAAAGGAAGTTGAGGTAGGAGAGACTTTAGCAAACAGTGACCATCATATAATTAGATTTATCATTATTTCCAGTAGGGATAATATAGTGAATAAGACTAGAGTCCCAAACTATCAGAAAGGCAATTATGGTAGGTTACGTCAGTTATTAGGAGAGGTAAACTGGGAAGATAGTTTTGGAATTAAAACTGCACAGGAGATGTGGGATATTTTTAAGGTTGTAGTAAAGGGTATAGTGATGCAGTGTATCCCTTACAAAGATATAAGGCAGAGAAACAGGAAGCCATTATGGTGGACTCATGAGATAGGTAGCCAGATCAGAGAGAAGAAGAGGGCATACAGAGAGTTGCAGAAAAGTGGGAAGATGTAGATTTGATTAGGTACAGACAGGTCAGAGATGATTTGAGTAAGGTTATAAAAAAAGTAAAAGGCAGGCAGAGATAAAACTAGCTAGAGCTGGGAGTAAAGATCCCAAAAATTATATAGTTATTACAAGGTCAGTGATAAAAGAAATAAGGATAGGATTGGACCACTCAGAAAAGATGGTGTAGTAGTGGATCAAAATGAAGACATAGTAGAATTATTGAATGAACAATTTTCTTCAGTATTTACTAGGAAAGAATAGGAAATCCTGTTACAAACAGTGCGACGAGTAGTTTAAGAGCTTTAGAAAATATTGATATAAAACCGGGAATTATTAGGAAATTTATTCTTGAACTAGACGATAGGAAAGCTAGTGGTCCTGATGAGCTACATGCCAGAGTACTTAGGAGGGTGTAGACAGTATTTCTGAAGCACTTAAGTTAATCTTTGAAAGATCACTTAGGTTTGCTGAGATACCTCAGGACTGGAAGTTAGCTAATGTTACTCCAATATTTAAAAAAGGTAGGAAGGATGATGTGAATAATTATAGACCGATCAGTTTAACTAGTATAGTATGTAAGATACTAGAGAAAATCATTAAGGGTAGTATTTGGGAGCATTTAAATGAGAATAGATTAATTAGAGATACCCAACATGGCTTTAGATCAGGGAGGTCCTGTCTTACAAATTTGCTCGATATCTTAGAATATATTACCAAGGAGTTAGATGATGGAAATAGCATAGATGTTATATATCTAGATTTTAGCAAGGCGTTTGATAAGGTACCGCATAGGAGGCTAGTGTACAAATTGAGACTACATGGGATAGGGGGTAGGTTAGTTGATTGGATTAGTGAATGGCTTTCTGATAGGAAACAGAGAGTAGTATTAAATGGGGCAATGTCTGAGTGGAAGGAAGTGGTTAGTGGGTACCCCAAGGATCAGTGCTAGGACCTCTTCTTTTCTTGGTGTACATTAACGATTTAGATATAGGAATTAGTAGCAAAGTATCAAAGTTTGCAGATGATACTAAGATAGCATGTGCAGTACAGGGTGAAAAGGACAATTACAGAATACAACGAGACCTGGACAGGCTGATAGCATGGGCAGACAGGTGGCAGATGGAGTTTAATTCTAAAAAGTGTCAGGTTATGCATTTAGGTAAAGACAACACAAACTTTAGCTATGAGATGGAGGGATGTTGGCTAGAGGCAGTAGAGGAGGAAAGGATTTAGGAGTAGTGATAGACAGGACTATGAAATTTTCAAAGCAATGTTTAGAAGCAAGAAATAGGGCAAATAGGATCCTGGGTTTTATAAATAGAAATGTTAGTTATAAAAGTAAGGAAGTGGTGCGTAGCTTATATAATTCCTATGTTAGGCCCCATTTAGAGTATTGCATACAGGCCTGGTCACCCCATTATAGGCAGGATATCAACATGTTAGAAGCAGTTCAGAGAAGAGCAACTAGGATGATACCAGCATTAAAGCGCCTGGAGTATAGAGATAGATTAAAGGAATTAAACATGTTTTCATTTGAGAGGAGATGTATAAGAGGGATATGATAGAGTTATTTAAAATGTTCTCAGATACAAACTACATAGATGTGAGATCTTTCTTTACCTTAGAGGAGGGAAGTAGGACTAGAAATCATGGCAGGAAGATTAGAAAGCAAGGCTGCAGGTTAGATATAAGAAAATATTTCTTTAGTCATAGGGTGGTAGACTTCTGGAATGCATTGCCAGAGAGGGTTGTAAATAGCACTAGTTTGACAATGTTTAAAAACAGATTAGATAAGCACTTAAATTTATTAGATTTATAGTTATGTATAGCGCTGCATGATAGTTTTTATAAGAAATTTACTATAGTTAAACAAGACATGATCCCCATGTATGGGGATCACAGATTGTAGAGGAATTCGCTGCAGGACTTAGCCCTGTTAATGGGCCAAATATTTAGAATTAGTATATAATGTATTGTGTACTTGTAAGTGTATCTTAAGTACTGATGACGAAGTCGCTGTGCGGCTGATACAGGATAACCTAGATGGGCCCTGGTGGCCCTGTTATCCTATTATTTATGTTATATGTTATGTTATGTTAGGAGTTATGATAATATTAAGGAAAGAGTTGGTGATAAACCAAGTGGAATATGGGGAAGGAAAAGCAGAAGTACTGTATATTAAGATACATATTAATAAAAAAGAGATAACAATCATTGGAACGTATGTGTCACCGAAAACAAATTCATGGACCAATCAAGAATATAAAGACATGATAGAATACACAATAAGGAATCTAATGAGAGTCATTAAAGAAAGAAGAAAAGTGTTATCACTAGGAGACTTCAACTGTAAAGAAGTGGACTGGGAAAATTATGAAAGTGGTATGGGGGAAGAAGCTTGGGGAGAAAGATTCCTGAACCTAATAATAGACAATATGATGGACCAGAGAGTAAAGGAAAGCACAAGATTCAGAGTAAACGATGAGCCGGCGAGGTAGGACCTGGTTTTTACAAGGAGTATACAAATGAACGATGATATAAGATATAAATGCCCATTAGGAAAGAATGACCATGTAATTTTAGAAGTGGATATAGAAGAGGGAAAAGAAGATAAAGACGAATCATACAAAGAAAACCGATTGAATTACAGAAAGGCTGATATTAAGAACCTCAAGAACTATTTCAAAAATGTTAACTGGGAGGAGATGAAAAACACTGAGAGGGTGCAAAAGAAATATAACTTATTTTTTTGGAAATATACAGAACAGGAGTCAGGGAATATGTCCTGAAATATAGACCTAAAGAAGAAAGAAAAAAGATTGGTTTAACGCAAGGTGTGCCAGGGCAAAGGAGAAAAGAGATGGAGCATGGAAAAGGTGAAGGAGAAATAGAAATGCAGTAAATAAGGAAAACTTGAAGACAGCAAGAAATGAATTTGTTAAAGTGAGGAAGGAAGAGGAGAGGAACTATGAAAAGGACATTGTCGAAAAATGCAAGAAGTAACCGAAATTGTTCTGCAGATTCATCAGTGGAAAAATAAGACAAAAAGAAACAATTGAAAGGTTAAAAGGAGAGAATGGGATGGTGGAAGACCCAAAAAGTATGGCAGAACTGTTAAATTGTAAATTTCAAAAGGTCTTTAATAAGGAGTCCAAATTTGAAAGGCCACAGAGTAATAGAGAGACCATCTATATGAAAGAGATTAAAGTAACCAAGCTTGAAATAAAAGAGTTAATGAAGGAACTGGATGAAGAGAAGGCAGAATACTAAAATAATATAGGGAAGAACTTATATACAACATCATAAAATGCTCAATAGAAAATGGAACAGTACCAGTAGAATGGAAAAGAGCTGAGGTGGTTCCCATATATAAGAGCGGAAAGAAGGAAGAACCTTTGAATTACAGACTGGTATCACTGACTAAAGTCTGTTCATCCAAAGAATCCAGGCCGAAACTGCTAGTTCGATTGGCTGCCCATTACGCCACTAAACCTTCCGACGCATTTTCTTCAAGTACATTTATTTTTCTTCACTTAACTCAATAGATATACAAGTTTATAGCTTGAAGAAAAATAAATGTACTTGAAGAAATTTTAAATGTTGGGAAGGTTTAGTGGCGGCAGGGGTGGGCAGGGCTGCCAACCGAACTAGCAGTTTCGGCCTGGATTCCTTGGATGAACGGACTATAGTGTAATATGTAATATGTGTGAAAGAGTAATAAAGAAACAATGGATCGAGTTCCTTGAAGACAACAAATTATTATCAAATAGCCAATTTGGTTTTAGAAAAGGACGGTCGTGTTTGACAAATTTACTGAGTTTCTACTCTAGAATAGTTGATAGGGTACAAGAGAGAGAGGGATGGGTTGATTGTATTTACTTGGATTTAAAAAAGGCATTTGATAAAGTGCCACATGCAAGGTTACCATGGAAATTAGAGGAGAAGGGTGGTTTAAAAGGAAACACATTGAGATGAATGGAAAATTATTTGAGGGGGAGAGAAATAAGGACAGTAGTCAAAGATATGAAGTCCAAGTGGAGAGCAGTAGAAAGCGGAGTGCCACAGGGGTCAGTATTGGCGCCAATACTTTTTCTCATTTATATAAATGACATGACAGAAGGAGTGAAGAGCTACATAAATCTGTTGGCAGATGATGCGAAACTGTGCAAAGTTATAAAGCAAAAAGAGGATTATGAAATACTGCAAGAAGTCCTAAATAAGATCTGGGAATGGAGTAAAAAGTGGGAGATGGAATTCAATGTGGACAAAAGCTATGTCATGGAAATGGGAAAGATTGAAAGATGACCAGTGGGAATCTATAAGATGGGAGATGGAGTAGAACTGGAGAAAGTAAAAAAGGAAAAGGATTTGGGAGTGACGATGGAAGAAAATAATCAGCTGGCAAGCCATATTGATAGAATTTTCTGAGAGACGTATAATTTGCTAAGGAATATTGGAATAGCATTTCACTACATGGACAAAGAAATGATGAAGAAACTGATAAGTACTATAATAAGACCCAGATTGGAATATGCAATAGTGTGGACCCCTCACAAAAAGAAACACATAAGGAAGCTGGAGAGACTACAAAAAATGGCTACAAGAATGGTCACAGAACTTGATGGGATGACATATGAGGAGAGACTAAAAGCTATGGATCTTCCAACATTGGAGCAGAGAAGGGAGAGAGGGGATCTCATACAAGTTTATAAATTGATAAACGGAATGGACCAGGTGAAGTGGACAATGAGTATCTGATCCTGAGAGAAGAATATGCCAGTCGAAGCACAAGATCGCATAGTAAGAAGCTGAGGAAGGGAAGATGTGTAAGAGATATTAAAAAGTATAGTTTCCCGCAAAAATGTGTTGAGATGCGGAACAGTTTGAATGAAGAAGTAGTGTCTGTAACGAGTGTGCATAGTTTTAAAGTAAGATTGGATAAGTGTAGATATGGAGACGGCCACAGGAGCATAAAGCCCAGGCCCTGTAAAACTACAACTATTTTTTTTTTTTTTTTTTTTTTTTTACATTACAAGGGCACTGGCCAAGGGCAAACAAAGTGTTGGAAAAAAAAAATTCCCGCTGGTTGCCAGGCCCTGTTAAGAGGAAAGTAGAAAGAGAAAAAACAAAAAAATCTAAAAGGAGGGTCCAGTTAACGTAAGAGGTGTCTTGACACTCCTCTTTTGAAAGAGTTTAAGTCATAGGCAGGTGGAAATACAGACACAGGTAGAGAGTTCCAGAGTTTACCAGTGTAGGGAATGAAGGAGTGAAGATACTGGTTAACTCTTGCATTAGGAAGATGGACAGAATAGGGATGAGAAGAAGTAGAGAGTCTTGTGCAGCGAGGCCGCAGGAGGGGGAAGGCATGCAGTTAGCAAGTTCAGAAGAGCAGACAGCATGAAAACAGCGGTAGAAGACAGATAAAGATGCAACATTGCGGCGGTGACTTAAAGAATCAAGACAGTCAGTTAGAGGAGAAGAGTTGATAAGACGAAAAGCTTTAGATTCCACCTTGTTTAGTAAAGCTGTGTGTGGATCCCCCAGACATGAGAGCCATACTCCATACACGGGCGGATAAGGCCCTTGTACAGAGCAAGCAGCTGGGAGGAGAGAAAATGGACGAAGACGCCATAGGACACCTAACTTCTTGGAAGCTGATTTAGCAAGAGTAGAGATGTGAAATTTCCAGTTTAGATTTTTAGTGAAGGATAGACCGAGTGTGTTTAATGTAGAGGAGAGGGAAGTTGAGTGTTATTGAAGAAGAGAGGATAGTTGTCTGGAAGGTTATGTCGAGTAGATAGTTGTAGAAATTGAGTTTTGAGGCATTGAACAAAACCAGGTTTTCTCTGCCCCAATCAGAAACAAGTGAAAGATCAGAAGTTAGGCGTCCTATAGCATCTCGCCTTGAGTCATTTAATTGTTGTTGGGTTGGGCGTCTGTTGAACGCTGTTGAATAATGCAGGGTGGTATCATCAGCATAGGAGTGGATAGGGCATTGAGTCAGATTTAGGAGATCATTGATGAATAATAGAAAGAGAGTGGGTGATAGGACAGAACCCTGTGGAACACCACTGTTGATAGTTTTAGGGAAGAACAGTGACCGTCTACTACAGCAGCAATAGAACGATCGGAAAGGAAACTGGAGATGAAGGTACAGAGAGAAGGATAGAATCCGTAGGAGGGTAGTTTAGAAATTAAAGATTTGTGCCAGACTCTATCGAAGGCTTTCGATATGTCAAGGCCGACAGCAAAGGTTTCACCGAAGTCCCTAAAAGAGGATGACCAAGATTCAGTTAGGAAAGTAAGAAGATCACCAGTAGATCTGCCTTTACGGAAACCATACTGGCAATCAGAGAGAAGGTTGTGAGCTGATAGATGCCTCATTATCTTCCTATTAAGGATAGACTCAAAGGCTTTAGAAAGGCAGGAAATCAAAGCTATAGGGCGGTAGTTAGAAGGATTGGAGTGGTCACCTTTTTTAGGGACAGGTTGAATGTGAGCAAACTTCCAGCAAGAAGGATAAATAGAAGTAGAGAGACACAGATGAAAGAGTTTGACCAGGCAGTGAGCGAGTTCGGAAGCACAGTTTTTGAGAACAACAGGAGGGACTCCATCCGGACCGTAAGCCTTCCGAGAATCAAGGTCAGAGAGGGCCAGGAAAACGTCTTTATAAAGAATTTTAATTTTAGGGATGAAGTAGTCAGAGGGTGGAGGAGTAGGAGGAATATGCCCAGAATCATCCAAAGTTGAGTTGGTAGCAAAGGTTTGAGTGAAGAGTTCAGCTTTAGAAAAGAAGAGACAGCTGTAGAGCCATCTGGATGAAGTAAAGGAGGAAAGACGAAGAAGTAAAGTTGTTAGAGATATTATTGGCTAGATGCCAGAAATCTCGAGAGGAGTTAGAATTGGAAAGACTTTGACATTTTCTATTGATGAAAGAGTTTTAGTAAGTTGGAGAATAGATTTGGCATGATTACGGGCAGAAATATATAGGGCATGAGTTTCAGCAGTTGGATGGCTACGGAACCGTTTGTGAGCCGCCTCTCTATCATTGACAGCACGAGAACAAGCAGAGTTAAACCAAGGCTTTTTAGCTTTAGGGTTAGAGAAAGTATGAGGAATGTAGCTCCATGCCAGAGATAATCACCTCTGTTATGCGCTCGGCACAAAGAGAAGGATCTCTGACATGAAAACAATAATCATCCCAAGGGAAATCAGAATAGTACTGCCTTAGTTCCTTCCACTTAGCAGAGTTAAAATGCCAGAAGCACCTCCGCTTAGGCGGGTCCTGAGGCTGCACTGGAGTGATAGAACTGGTAACGGAAATTAGATTGTGGTCGGAGGACCTAGGTAAATACAACTAGGTAAATACACACACACACACACAGAAATGAATACTGAAGAGGGAAAGGAAGATAGAGATGAATCATACAAAGGAGACTGATTAAACTACAGAAAGGCTGATATTGAGAACCTCAAGAACTATTTCAAAAGCATTAACTGGGAGGAGATAGAAAACTCTGAGAGGATGCAAGAGAAATATAACTTGTTTTTGGAAATATACAAAACAGGATTCAGGGAATATGTCCTGAAATATAGACCTAAAGAAAAAGGAAAGAAAGATTGGTTTAATGGAAGGTGTGCTAGGGCAAAGGAGAAAAGAGATGGAGCATGAAAAAGGTGGAGAAAAAATAGAAATCCAGAAAATAAGGAAAACTTCAAGGCAGCGAGAAATGAATATGCTAATGTGAGGAAGGAAGAGGAAAGGAACTATGAAAAGGACATTGTCGAAAAATGTAAGGACTAACCAAAATTGTTGTACAGATTCATAAATGGAAAAATAAGGCAAAAAGAAATAATAGAAAGGTTAAAAGGAGAGAACGTGATGGTGGAAGACCAAAAAAGTATGGCAGAACTATTAAATAGTAAATTTCAGGAGGTCTTTTCTAAGGAATTCAAATTTGAAAGACCACTGGGTAATAGAGAGATCATCTATATGAAAGAGATTAAAGTAAATTATTTCCATTCTCATTTAAATTTAACCAAAATATTTTTCTTCTTAACAAAACTTAATTATTCTTATTGCCCTAAAGATATTTTCTTTCACTTCCTCTGCATCCCTTTTTTTTAAAGATTTGCATTATCTAGTAAGTCATTTTCTTGACGTACGGTGAGGTGAGAGAAGCGTGATGTCATCAGTTGCCTACTCACCACAAAAAAAAGAAAAAGCACCATAACTACACCGTTCTCAATGTCACGGTTAATATTACTACTATTATTATTATTCTTACTTTTATTAATGTTGTTAATATCATCATTATTATTGTTAACATTTAGAAAAATTACAAAAGTAGCCCAATAATGTCATCAAGCAGCCCAAACATATCATGAAGTAGCCCAAAAAATCGCAAGTAGTGGATTATGAATTTAAGTAGTGCATACCCTTCAAAAGTAGCCCAATCCGCTACTTTTCACACAATCTGGTAACACTGCGCACACGGTAGATTCAGTTAACACTTCCGCCTGGCAGGCTGGGGACGAATTTGGGGTGGCGGCGGATTTTGACCAGGTGGGTGGCACGCGAGATATGAATGTCGAATTGGTGAGTCAGTCGGTCGAACCTTGAGGATTGGGTATTAATTAACTGAGTTCGAATTGGCAATAATTCAAACTGCGAACGGTCAAATCACGAGGATCCCCTGTATATAAACAACATGCCAGAGGGAGTGAACAGCTACAAATCTGTTTGCGGATGATGTGAAACTGTGCAGAGTTATAAAGCAAAAAGAGGATTGTGAAATACTGCAGGAAGACCTAAATAAGATCTGGAAATGAAGTAAAAAGTGGGAGATGAAATTCAATGTGGACAAAAGCCATGTCATGGAAATGGGAAAGAATGAAAGACGACCAGTGGGAATCTATAAGATGGGAGATGGAGTAGAACTAGAAAAAGTAAAAAAGGAAAAGGACTTGGCAGTGATGATGGAAAAAAACAATCAACCGGTAAGCCATATTGATAAAATTTTCAGAGAGACATATAATTTGCTAAGGAACATTGGATTAGCATTTCACTACATGGACAAAGAAATGATGAAGAAATTGATAAGTACTATAATAAGACCCAGATTGGAATATGCAAGAGTCGTGTGGACCCCCATAAAAAGAAACACATAAGCAAGTTGGAGAGACTACAAAAAATGGTTACAAGAATGGTTCCAGAATTTGAAGGGATGACATATGAAGAGAGACTAAAGGCTATGGATTTACCATCCCTGGAACAGAGAAGGGAGAGAGGGGATCTGATACAAGTTTATAATTTGATTAACGGAATGGATCAAGTGGATAATGAGAAACTGATCCTGAGAGAAGAATATGACATTCAAAGCACAAGATCACATAGTAAAAAACTGAGAAAGGGAAGATGTCTGAGAGATGTTAAAAAATATAGTTTCCTGCAAAGATGTGTTGAGACTTGGAATAGTTTCAGTGAAGAAGTGGTGTCAGCAACGAGTGTGCATAGTTTTAAAGAAAAATTGAATAAGTGTAGATATGGAGACGGGGTCACACGAGCGTAAAGCCCAGGCCCTGTAAAACTACAACTAGTTAAATACAACTAGGTAAATACACACACAAATAAAAAAAAAAAATATATATATATATAAAAAAGATTCAGCTATGTCTATCGATTTCTATCTTTCGTTTTTGCTGGAAATTTGCCTACAATCAGCCTGTTCCCAAAATGGTGACTTCTTATCCCTGAAACTACCAATCTATAACTTTAATCTCTTGCTTGTCTAAAGTTTTTAATCTATCCTGAATAGGAAGATTCTCAAAAATCTCTCACGTACAATATTTATTCTGATTGCCAGTATGGCTTCCATCAAGGTTGCTCTACTGGTGATCTTATGGCATTCCTTACTGAGTCTTGGTCATCCATCTTCTTTTAGAGATTTCGGTGAAACTTTTGTTGTCATGTTAGACATATACAAAAGCAGTCTCTTCTTGCATTTCCCACTGAACACAAGTGAAATCCTTACGGTGTGGTTTTGTGGATATTATGAGTAAGGGCTGAAATCCCTAGTGCACCTTAGCCTCGGGAGGGACATCGTCTGATAGAATATGTGGCAAGTGAAAGGTAAATAAAAACATTTTGTTTATTTCTTTTGTGCAGTACTTTACATTTTTTTTATATGACTATTTTCATGTATTTTCATATCTGTAGGGGTGACTTTCAACATGCTGGAACACATCCCCAATTATTACATGTTACAATGGGTTCAGTATACAGTAATTTCGATTTGTGGTAAGGTTTTCAGGAATGCGTACGTACCGTATAACGAGGACTTACTATAGTGTTCAATGCCTCAAAAACTCAATTCCTCCATCTATCAACTTGACACAATATTCTAGACAACTATCCCCTCTTCTTCAGTGAAACTCAACTGTCTCCCTCTTCTACACTGAATATCTTCGGTTTGTCCTTTACTCATAGTTTAAATTGGAAACTTCACATCTCATCTCATTCTAAAACAGGTTCTATGAAGTTAGGCGTTCTGAGGCATCCCCGCCAGTTTTTCTCGCCCTTCCAGCTGCTAACTCTGTACAAGGGTCTTATCCGTCCTTGTATGGAGTACTCTTTGCATGTTTTTTTTTTCTTTTTTTTTTCTTCCATGTGGGGCTTTTCATGAGAATTTATGGGCTAAAGGGGGTTCCACTCACACAGTTTTACTAGATAGGGTGGAATCAAAAGTTTTTTGTTTCATGAACTCCCCTCCTTTGGTTGATTGTCTTGAGCCTTTTACTCACTGCCAATATGTTGCATCTCTTTCTATCTTTTACTGCTGTTTTCATGCTAACTGCTCTACTGATCTTGCTAACTGAATGCCTCCCCTCTTCCTGCAGCCTTGCTGCACAAGTCTTTCTTCTTCTCATCTCTATTCTGTCCAACTCTCTAATACAAGAGTTAACCAGTATTCTCAATCATTCTCTGGTAAACTCTAGAACTCCCTGCCTGCTTCTGTTTTTCCATCTTCCTATGACTGGACTTCTTTTAAGAAGGTTTCAAGAGATTTGTCCCTGGTTTTTGGCAAAATTTTCACCAATCTTTTAGGGAACTTGCATTTCAAGTGGGCTTTCTTTTTCTTTAATCTTTTGTTGCCCTTGGCTAGTTTCCTTCTTGCACAAAAAAAAAAAAAAAAATAGGTAAATACACAGTCGTTTTCACAATATCTAAGCATTTCTTCAAATTTCAGCATCAGGAAGAGACAGAAGGTAACTATGAGGGAAGAGGTGGCAGAGCAGCGAGCACAGTTGACAAAACAGTGGAGCCAGTACAAGTTTGAGCAGCACCAGAAGGAAGTCACAGTGCTCAAGAAAATCATAGTAGCTAGAGATCAAGCTCTGGAGGTGAGATTATTGTCTTCTCTCTCTCTCTCTCTCTCTCTCTCTCTCTCTCTCTCTCTCTCTCTCTCTCTCTCTCTCTCTCTCTCTCTGTATTGTTTTTACCTCGGTTAAACATTTGATAATTTTCTTTTTTTCCGGTTTCCCATTTTACTTAAAACTGAACTATTTAATGATGGTAAGAATAATGGTACAGTGGAACCTCAGTTGCCAAACTTAATTTCTTCTTGAAGGCTGTTTCTAAACTGAAACGTTAAAAAACCAAAACCATCTTTCCCATAAGAGTGAATGTAAAATGGATTAATGCATTCCTGGACCCCAAGGCTACATTTGAGAGAGTGACTTGGCACACACCCTGCACTCCCTGCAGGATGAATCCTCTATTAAATGTTTTAGTGTGCCTCTCAGCTGGGATAAACATCATCAGATCATCATTGCTATAGTGATGTGGTCTAACTGACAGCAAGACAGCGTATGCCAGTTTTACTGATGGCCTTTATCATGCATCATTAGCTGTCCTGGTTGACAAGCTCCATGCAAGAGATGATGGAATGCCGCCATAACAATGGTTATGAGAGCACAGAGATCTGAAACAGTGATCACACCTGTAAATGTTTGCTTGGGCCACCACATTGCATGGTGATAACTGGACCATGAAAAAATAGGGTTCATTGTACTTGTGTGCATAGCAAATAAGTGCATACCTGGGATATCATAAAAGCGAAACAACTGGTCATATATTGAAATTAGGGTAGTAATAACTAAATATTTTAGAAGTGAAACATTGTATGATGGTAAATCGTATAATGGGAAATACCTATATGAATTTATACATGAAGTGATGTAAAAGTTCTAATAAGAAATCATCTGGGCCACATTTAAGAGTGCTCGCTCTCTCAAATGTGGCCCAGATTAATTCTTATTAAAACTTTTACAACTGTGTTTAAGTTCATACAGGTATTCCTTGTTATACAATTCACCATTATATGATGTTTCGCTTTTATGATATTCGGTTATTACTACCCTAATTCTGATATATGGTCAGTCGTTTTGCTTTTATTACATCCTGAGTATGCACTTATTTGCCATGCACACAAACACAGTGAACCCCTTTTTTGCTAATGGTTTAGTTTTCACCCCTTCATTTTTACAGTTTGTCTGTGGAACCTAAGTATTTTTAAACAACAAAGCAAGAAATTCCACTTATCATAAAAAATTGGCCATTTTATTTGATGAAATACAAAGTAAATCATAGCATGGTACCTAAGGTACTAGTTTCAGATTAGCCCACAATTGAAACTACATCAACTATTAATAATGACAATAATAATGATAATAATAATAATAGTAATAATAATAATAATGATAATGATAATAGTAATATTACTGACTATAATAATTATGTATCCTAAGATAGTTTGAGAGTTATTGGTGGATGGCAGGTTATAGGGGAGGTGAGGGAATGACTGGGTGTGGCCATCCTGTGTTTTGCCCCTGTTAAGTGGCTCAGTGGCTGGCTGAGGTACTGAGACGTTGCTACATTTATTACACTGTACTATACATTCTAACCTGGCATTTTGCCTCTGCCAGATGGGAGGACCTGAGGAGGTATTATGCTAATTTTCCCTGGAATGATTACTTTTTCCATGTCAGAGACCCATCTTTGTGTGCTAAACGTATAACGGAGGTGATGATGTCTGGCATGGAGGCATGTGTACATTCCTTATTCTTTTTTATCAATCAAAACCTTCTAAACCTTAGTTTAGCCTGTTCTCATGCTATACATGATAGAGAGGTTGCCCACTAAAGGTACTTGAGCCTTCCATCTCCTGAATCTCATGCACTTTATATTTCTGCCCAGAATCATGCCAGGTCTGTTCTTCAACTTGCCAAACACTCCTTCATGAATAGAAAATGTCAAAATCTTTCAAATTCTAACTCCCCTCATGACTTCTGGCATCTGACCAATGACCCAAAAAATATCTCTAATAACTTTACTTCTTCATCAGATCAACAGATCACGCGGGGACGCCACGGAATGCCTGACTTCCAATCTTTCTAAGATTTCCGATTGGGGCAGAGAAAATCTAGTAGTTTTCAATGCCTCAAAAACTCAATTCCTCCATCTATCAACTCGACACAACCTTCCAGACAACTATCTCCCCTCTTCTTCAATGACACTCAACTGTCTCCCTCTTCCACAATGAATATCCTCAGTCTGTCCTTTGCTCATAATCTTAACTGGAAACTTCACATCTCATCTCTTTTGCTAAAACAGCTTCTATGAAGTTAGGTGTTCTGAGGCGTCTCCGACAGTTTTTCTCGCCCCTCCAACTGCTTACTCTGTATAAGGGCCTTATCCGTCCCTGTATGGAGTACTCTTCGCATGTTTGGGGGGAATCCAGTCACACAGCTTTGCTTGATAGGGTGGAATCGAAAGCTCTTCGTCTCATCAACTCCTCTCCTCTGACTAACTGTCTTCAGTCTCTTTCTCACCGCCGAAATGTTGCATCCCTTTCTATATTTTATCGCTATTTTCATGGTAACTATTCTACTGATCTTGCTAACTGCATGCCTCCCCTCCTCCTGCGGCCACGCTGCACAAGGCTTTCTTCTTCCTCTCATCCCTATTCTGTCCAACTCTCTAATGCAAGAGTTAACCAGTATGCTCAATCATTCATCCCTTTCACTGGTAAACTCTGGAACTCCCTCCCTGCATCTGTATTTCCGAATTCCTACAACTTGTCTTCTTTTAAGAGGGAGGTATCGAGGCATTTGCTCCCTAATTCTGGCTGACGGTTTTGGCACTTTTTGAAGTCTTTGGAGAGTCAGCGCTCAAGTGGGCCTTTTTCTAACTTTCTTTTTTTTTGCCCTTGGCTGGTCCTCTTCCCTATGTAAAAAAAAAAAAAATCTTTCCCTCCTTTATTTCATCCTGATGGCACCACTGCCATCTCATCTGTCTCTACAGCTGAACTCTTCTCTCGTACCTTTTGCAAAAAACTCCACCTTGGATGATTCTGGACTTGTCCCTCCCTCTCCTCCTCCCTCTGACTATTTCATGTCTTCAATCAAAATTCTTTGTAGTGATGTTTTTGATACCCTCTCTGGCCTAAATCTCAGAAGGCTTATGGCCCTGATGGGGTCCCTCCTATCGTCCTCAAAAACTGTGCTTGAAACTTTGTACATATACGTAACTATTCAGGGCACAGTTTTTCTAATTTTTTTTTTGTCTTTGAAAAAAAAAAAATCAAACGTTTCTGAAAAAAAGTAATCATCTATGGGTCTGTATGTTGTTTTCAATTGACATTATCAAAAATCTGGGCCTACATAATACTACATTTTAGTTGTTCTTTAAAACAATACTAGACAAAAGGGGATCAGAGTCTACATTGATTTAGAGAAATCTTTTAAATGTAAAAAACCTACTTTTGAGATATCCGCTCCTAAAGATCATCTGCTCCAGATAACTGGAACTTTCCCAGGATTAGCAAAGCAAAGTTGAGATGGCATCATATCCATTCCGGTTCTTCGTATGCTATCCCAATGAAAAAATAAACATAAGATACAGGTAACTCTTGATTTACGCGTGTTTGATTTATGCATTTTTGTTGATACACGACCGAAAAAATTTTATAATTGATTAAATTTACGTGATTAGTTTGCTTATATGCGATTTGGCTCAACCGCATTTTCAAACTGAGCGCCAGACACGATTTCAAACTGCGCGCCAGAGAGTGGACAGCGACAGCGAGTGCTTGTGAGGGGTGAAGACATTGGCATCCTGTGTTTATTTTTTTACTAGTGTTTACTATTAAACTGTGGGGTTATTTTTGATAAGTGGATTTTTGATAAAGTGGAAAAGCTCAGAGGAAGATGATGACTGACTGTGGTGTGAGTGTTGAAGGCAGTGACGCAGTGAGTGTTGTATTTACATATTCTTTGTTTTGTTGTTTTCTCTTATTATTTTTTGCTTTCTCTTATTATTTCTTGCTTTTCCCTTTACTTTGAATACACTTCTAGTATCTAGAATAATATATAATAAAAACATGTTAATTTAGCCAAATAAGTAGATTATTTTGTACAAATTTTTTTGGACCACATCCCGCATCCCCCCTATTATTTATTGTTTCTTATGAGAATTTCAAGTTCATTTTACGCAAATTTTGATATATGTGATACTTCTTGGAATGCATCTATAGCGTAAATCGATAGTTACCTGTATGTAATAAAACCCTATCATTCAAACTAAAAAGAATGTGCCAAAATTCTTCATATATTGAATATTGAATATTTCATCAGTCTAGAAAGATGAAATATATGAATATCATGTCGATAGTTTGGGTTCATGGCAACCATCCCCCGACTTCAAAAGTTGCCAACACGCAGCTCTCGGTTCTTTCCTAGTTTCTTTTTCTTCCTTTTCTTCAATAACTGGAAGTGCAGGTACAATGGCAGCACGAAGCACAGCTTGAGATATAAGTGGCATGGTTTTGTTCTGGTTTGTTTTGATTGGGCTTGGTCTTGGCCGTTTGCCTAGCATAGCAAAAATGCGGCCAGCTTGTGTGTGATAATGTTCCTGGTTTCACACCAAGTACCATGGCCCACGTTCCGCGTATCACAGGGGAGCGTAGGCATTTTACCAGTGAAAATATACACTTTTTGTGATTAACCGTTAATTTGGTCCATAACACCCTAAATTATTGTTCTGTGATGTTCATTTGCAAAGATCAAATATTATTTCTCCCAGGAAGCCATTTTTAAATGCCCCGCACTCTTGCGTCATCGCCTGAGTCACGCGGAAAAAAATTATGTATCATACATTGCTTATTTCAATGTATAAGATTCTAGATGAATATTTTTCACTCGATAAATTTCACCCTTTGGCATTCTAGCCATCAGCAGGAGGGTGAAGCTAGCTATCAGTGAGTCACAGACCCAGTGTTTAGATGGACATGGAGGAGGAAGGATGTCATGTTTGTTGCTCTATAATTTTCAGAAGTATCGTTCTTACAGCCATAAGTTAATGAGATTTAGAAACAGAAACATCAAGAAGATGTAGTAAAGCTACCAAGACAATAATAGATAACCATAGCTGTCACTGATAGCTGTAATAATTAAGCATGATAATCATATGCATATCATCGCTTCGTGCGTGAGGCAGCCACGGCTTTGCCCCGCTCCTCCCACCATGCGCTCCTTTCACACTGGTTGCCTCACACATCCTGTTAGATGTCTAAGCATTTATTTCAAGACTAGTTTACCATGACAACCAGCCTATTATCATTATACAATCAAAAATAAATGTTGACTACACTATTCCAAGAGATTATTTTGACACAGAGGTTAGAAGTTGAACCCAGACTAGTGACAATATCTTTACAATGTCTCTCAGTCACCTTAACACACCAAGCACAACTCAGAAGATGTCTACACCACTCGTAATGTAGCAGATTGACATGACACTGCTGATGGCGCCTCGCGACACCCAGACTTACGAGTGAACAGTATTTTCTAGAGAACCGGGAATCTGATGCATTATCATCCTATCATGGTCCAGGAAGTCAGCATTGTATACACAATCATGTGTAAAAATGTCATGTCAATGAGATTAATACAAATATGAAAACAATGACCAAATTGAAAAAAAAATCTTTAGGAGTGGATAACTCAAAAGTAGGTTTTTTACACTTAAAAGATTTCTCTAAATCAATGTAGACTCTGATCCCCGTTTGTTTGGTATTGTTTTAAAGAACAACTCAAATGTAGTATTATGTGGGCCCAGATTTTTGATAATGTCAATTGAAAACGACATACAGACCCATAGACGATTACTTTTTTCAGAAACGTTTGAATTTTTTTTTTTTTTTAAGACAAAAAAAAATTAGAAAAACTGCGCCCTGAATGTTTATGTATATGTACAAAGTTTCTATGGTGTTTTTATCACAGTAATGAACTGAATCATAGTCTGTGAAATAAAAGAAAGCGAAAACAACGCACTGTTTTTTTTCTCCCCAACCATTCACCAAAACTTCATGAAATTGACAGAATAGCCTATTTTTATCCCCCCCCCTCAAACAAAATATTAAAGTTTCAAAACAATTGGGCTTACCGTATGAAAAAAGTTATTTTTTTCTGTACCCCCTTAAACCGACACTACTTTGTGCGATATAAATGAAGCCTTTAATAGTACTGATTTAGTCTAAGTTAAGGTTTTTTAGAGGTTATAGTGATGTTTTGGGAGGGTCTAGGGTGGAGGTTCGTTTCTATCCTCCCTAATTCTTAAGTATCTTATGGGAAAAATTGCTTCACGATTTGAATAAACACTAATTCTACCGGTGAAAAACTGCCCTAACCCTGTCGAAATGCGAGGATCCCCTGTATCTTCTTAATATCCTCCATACACTGTTAAAACTAAATAAAGAGTAGGTGTGATAATATGGTATCAATTGGTGTGCCTATTTATTCTGTGGTGAATGTATGTATCAGTGAATCATTATGTCCTGCTATTCGACTGCTCCACTTGGCAAGACAAAGTATTCTCTAAGAGTGACACAAACTGACATGGCTTCTGCTGTAGGCCTAGTACTTCTTGTTGGTGACAGGCTCCACCAACATCTTAAATAATTCTGTGGTTATCCTAAAAAGAAAAAAAAAAAAAAAGAAAAAAAAAACATAAAACTTCTGATTATTGACTAAATCTAGGAACAAATGTCCAAAGCTCCCAAGTTGAGGTCTTTTAGAATTAATTGCATGCACCCACATTTGTTGCGGAAGTCTACACCTATGCATCCTCAGTCACTGTAACACTGCTATTTCTGCAAAAGCTAATATGTCCATACTTCCAGAAGGCTGCCTTGGTACTGAATCATCAGAATGATGTGAATCAAATGTGTTGAGACTCATTGGGTTGGAACTATGCAGCTTCAAAATTATTCAATTCAAATTATTCTTCGTGAATTGAATCGATTTGATTTGTTTGGTGTAAATGCATTCTTAGTTGCCAGCCTTCTATCAGGTCTGAGAGAATTAGTGAAAAGAAACCTCTCTGTTAAATTAAGTCAATTTGTAGGAAACTTGAAATAAGGAAGCAGCCAGGGAATTCCAGAGTTTACCAGAGATAGATATGAATGACTCTAGAGTACTGGTTAACTCTTGCATTAACCAGTTTTACAGAACAGAGGTGAAAGGAAGAAGAAAGCCTTGTGCAGAGGAAAACTGTGACCTTTCTGTTGAATTGCCTTTTTGTTTATATATTTACCATTGAATAATATAATTAGTTGATGAAACATCCACTAAATCTAACCATATATTGAGTAAAGATCAAGATTTAAAAGGCCTAGGCAAAAAAATCTTTTGGATCTTACCACTCACATGCATGCAAAAATTTTGTATGAACAAAATAAAAAAGAAATATGCCCTTAAATAATGCCTTTTGATTAGATAGATTTTAAAAGATAAGGTTGTACAATTGATGGCTGAGTGGAAAAAACTCAGAGGAGTAAATTTTCTTTTTATATATGTTTGTTTTCTTTTTACACAATATTAGAACAATGGCTGATTTTTTTTTTCTAAAGCATTAATCTTAACATTAATCTTAACATAGGAGTCATTTGTATTTCTATATTTAGAAGAATTCTGAATTGCAGGAATTACGGCAAGAGTCAGAAGACCTGTGGCTGGAAGCAATACAAGTGGACCATGTGCTCCTGCCATTTAAGGCCAAGGGACCTGTGGCAACCTCACCAATCAAAGATTATGACACTCCAGATGGAGAATATTATAATATCACCAAAAAGTGGGATTAAATTGAACATGCTTTATATTTTACTTCACTTGGTTATTACAAGGATCTTTTTTTTTTTGTACATAATAAAAAAGAATATGTAAAATTGACTGCTATGATGAATCTTTTAAATGATCCAGATTTAAACAAGATATTTATTGAACCTAAAGCCAAATCTCAGTGTTTGATTGTAAAATAAGACAGATTTCTCACAAATTGAAGTTTGTTTTTTTATTTTATCTTGAAATTATAAAATATAAGTTCCTTAACATAACATAACATAACATAAATAATAGGATAACAAAGGACCACCAGGGCCCATCTAGGTTGTCCTGTATCAGTCACACAGCGACCTCGTCATCAGTACTTAAAGATACACATACAAGTACACAATACATTATATACTAATTCTAAATATTTGGCCCATTAACAGGGCTAAGTCCTGCAGCGAATTCCTCTACAATCTGTGATCCCCATGCATGGGGATCATGTCTTGTTTAACTATAGTAAATTTCTTATAAAAACTATCATGCAGCGCTATACATAATTATAAATCTAATAAATTTAAGTGCTTATCTAATCTGTTTTTAAACATTGTCAAACTAGTGCTATTTACAACCCTCTCTGGCAATGCATTCCAGAAGTCTACCACCCTATGACTAAAGAAATATTTTCTTATATCTAACCTGCAGCCTTGCTTTCTAATCTTCCTGCCATGATTTCTAGTCCTACTTCCTCCTCTAAGGTAAAGAAAGATCTCACATCTATGTAGTTTGTATCTGAGAACATTTTAAATAACTCTATCATATCCCTCTTATACATCTCCTCTCAAATGAAAACATGTTTAATTCCTTTAATCTATCTCTATACTCCAGGCGCTTTAATGCTGGTATCATCCTAGTTGCTCTTCTCTGAACTGCTTCTAACATGTTGATATCCTGCCTATAATGGGGTGACCAGGCCTGTATGCAATACTCTAAATGGGGCCTAACATAGGAATTATATAAGTTACGCACCACTTCCTTACTTTTATAACTAACATTTCTATTTATAAAACCCAGGATCCTATTTGCCCTATTTCTTGCTTCTAAACATTGCTTTGAAAATTTCATAGTCCTGTCTATCACTACTCCTAAATCCTTTCCTCCTCTACTGCCTCTAGCCAACATCCCTCCATCTCATAGCTAAAGTTTGTGTTGTCTTTACCTAAATGCATAACCTGACACTTTTAGAATTAAACTCCATCTGCCACCTGTCTGCCCATGCTATCAGCCTGTCCAGGTCTCGTTGTATTCTGTAATTGTCCTTTTCACCCTGTACTGCACATGCTATCTTAGTATCATCTGCAAACTTTGATACTTTGCTACTAATTCCTATATCTAAATCGTTAATGTACACCAAGAAAAGAAGAGGTCCTAGCACTGATCCTTGGGGTACCCACTAACCACTTCCTTCCACTCAGACATTGCCCCATTTAATACTACTCTCTGTTTCCTATCAGAAAGCCATTCACTAATCCAATCAACTAACCTACCCCTATCCCATGTAGTCTCAATTTGTACACTAGCCTCCTATGCGGTACCTTATCAAACGCCTTGCTAAAATCTAGATATATAACATCTATGCTATTTCCATCATCTAACTCCTTGGTAATATATTCTAAGATATCGAGCAAATTTGTAAGACAGGACCTCCCTGATCTAAAGCCATGTTGGGTATCTCTAATTAATCTATTCTCATTTAAATGCTCCCAAATACTACCCTTAATGATTTTCTCTAGTATCTTACATACTATACTAGTTAAACTGATCGGTCTATAATTATTCGCATCATCCTTCCTACCTTTTTAAATATTGGAGTAACATTAGCTAACTTCCAGTCCTGAGGTATCTCAGCAAACCTAAGTGATCTTTCAAAGATTAACTTAAGTGCTTCAGAAATACTGTCTACACCCTCCTAAGTACTCTGGCATGTAGCTCATCAGGACCACTAGCTTTCCTATCGTCTAGTTCAAGAATAAATTTCCTAATAATTCCCGGTTTTATATCAATATTTTCTAAAGCTCTTAAACTACTCGTCGCACTGTTTGTAACAGGATTTCCTATTCTTTCCTAGTAAATACTGAAGAAAATTGTTCATTCAATAATTCTACTATGTCTTCATTTTGATCCACTACTACACCATCTTTTCTGAGTGGTCCAATCCTATCCTTATTTCTTTTATCACTGACCTTGTAATAACTATATAATTTTTGGGATCTTTACTCCCAGCTCTAGCTAGTTTTATCTCTGCCTGCCTTTTACTTTTTTTATAACCTTACTCAAATCATCCCTGACCTGTCTGTACCTAATCAAATCTACATCTTCCCACTTTTCTGCAACTCTCTATATGCCCTCTTCTTCTCTCTGATCTGTCTACCTATCTCATGAGTCCACCATAATGGCTTCCTGTTTCTCTGCCTTATATCTTTGTAAGGGATACACTGCATCACTATACCCTTTACTACAACCTTAAAAATATCCCACATCTCCTGTGCAGTTTTATTTCCAAAACTATCTTCCCAGTTTACCTCTCCTAATAACTGACGTAACCTACCATAATTGCCTTTCTGATAGTTTGGGACTCTAGTCTTATTCACTATATTATCCCTACTGGAATTAATGATAAATCTAATTATATGATGGTCACTGTTTGCTAAAGTCTCTCCTACCTCAACTTCCTTTAAACAATGCTCAATATTTGTTAGTACTATGTCTAAAACCTTCCTCCCCCTAGTAGGTTTATCTACCATCTGCACTAAATAGTTATCCTGAAAACTTTCCATAAACTTATTTTCACTAGCATCTCCTACCATCCTCTCCCAGTTTACTGACTTAAGATTAAAATCCCCTAAGATAATTGTCTGACTAGTACACCCCCTATTTATCTCATCTACCATAAGGTTGTCTACATCTGCTGACTGGTTAGGTGGTCTATAAAAGCTCCTACTCTAATAACCTTACTTTTGTTTACTCTAACATCCAGCCATAAGGACTCTACTCTGTTATCTACCTTAATACCATTAACCTGACTGGAAATGAAGGATTTTTTTACATAAATAACTACTCCACCTATCCTACCAATTCTCTGGTGTAAATACATAATGTATCCATCTACTTCATATTCTTTCCTATTTTCCTAAACTTTTCCTCATTTACCCATGCCTCTGTGACACATACAACATCTAAGTCCTCCTCAACTATATAACTAGATAACTCGTCCTTCTTGTTCCTAAGACTCCTGGCATTTACATAAAAACATTTAAGTCCTGCTACCTTCCTAGATGCTGTCTCCTTATTTGGAATCCTAATCTTATTCTCTCCTATTTGCACCTGGAAATCTTTCCTAATCTTTTCACTATCTCTGTTTATCCTATCTAATTTATGTCTAACATCTTTCTTCTGGAATGCATTTGCTACCTCACCCCCTACACTCCATCCCAACTCCCCCCTCCAGACATCCACTCAGCACATCCACACCCTTCCTACTCAGATGCACACCATCCCTTTGCCCATAGAACCTATCCCATACATCCACAAAGCTGACACCCACATCCCTACACATCCCTTTTACCCGAGCATTCACACCAATGGCCTTAGACAACCATTCCCTGCTAACATACACACGAGGCAAGATTCCTGACACTACACACCTCCTACCACTCTCCCTTATCTTGCCTAACATTTCCGAAATCTTGCCACTAACTCCTCCGACCCACCTGCTCTGACATCGTTCCCACCTACGTGCAAAACTACTACACCCTCCTCTCCATTCCCCCAACTCTCTTCTGCACCTCCTCACTCACTGCCTTCACACCTGCACCAGGCATACACACGTTCGTCCTCCTATCCCTGTCTTTCCCACAGAAAGTGCTATCTAAGTACCTAACCTGAGAGTCACCCACCACACACACCTGAGATGTGCTAGGAACAACCCTCCTCTTCCTCTCCTCTACCTTCTCTCTCCTTTCACTCACCACAACCACCTCATTCACTCCACTCTCACTCTCCCCCTCCCCCCCAACAAACCAAACCTATTTTCACACTCAACAGGTTTATTCCTATCCTCCCTAACTGCCTCTGCTTTCCTTCCCCTCACAACCTGCCATCTCTGCCATCCTGACTACTATCTTTCCCAGTCTGGCTCGTCTGCTCCCTTTTCCCCACTCTGCTCTTCCCGACAGAGGGCCAAGCCACCCTGTCGCCTTCAGAAGGTCCAACCTTCGGCTTAACACTGATCTCCTGCCTAATTTTTTCCACTGCCTACTCGTATTCCTGACCGTCTTGGAGACACGCCCAACATTCTTGATCTCTTCCTCACCTCTAACCCTTCTGCTTATGCTGTCACCCTTTCATCTCCGTTGGGCTCCTCCGATCACAATCTCATTTCTGTATCTTGTCCTATTTTTCCAATCCCTCCGCAGGATCCCCCAAAGCGAAGGTGTCTCTGGCGTTTGCCTCTGCCAGTTGGGGGGACCTGAGGTATTATGCTGATTTTCCTGAATGATTATTGCTTCCGTGTCAGAGACCCATCTCTTTGTGCTGAACGCATAACAGAGGTGTTAGTATCTGGCATGGAGGCGTACATTCCTCATTCTTTTTCTCAACCTAAACCTTCTAAGCCTTGGTTTAACTCAGCTTGTTCTCGTGCTATACATGATAGAGAGGTTGCCCACAAAAGGTACTTGAGCCTTCCATCTCCTGAATCTCATGCACTTTATATCTCTGCCCGGAATCATGCCAAGTCTGTTCTTCAACTTGCCAAACACACTTTCATATATAGGAAATGTCAAAATCTTTCAAACTCAAACTCTCCTCGTGACTTTGGCATCTAGCCAAAAAAATCTCAGATAACTTCACTTCTTTATCTTTCCCTCCTTTATTTCATCCTGATGGCACCACTGCCATCTCTTCTGTCTCTAAAGCTGAACTCTTTTCTCAAACCTTTGCTCACAACTCTACCTTGGACGATTCTGGGCTTGTCCTTCCCTCTCCTCCTCCCTCTGACTATTTCATGTCTACAATCAAAATTCTTCGTAATGATGTTTTCCATGCCCTTGCTGGCCTAAACCCTTGGAAGGCTTATGGACCTGATGGGGTCCCTCCTATTGTTCTCAAAAATTGTGCTTCTGTGCTTGCACCTTGCCTGGCCAAACTCTTCCAACTTTGTCTATCGACTTCTACCTTTCCTTCCTGTTGGAAGTTCGCCTACATTCAGCCTGTTCCTAAAAAGGATGACCGTTCTAACCCCTCAAACTACCATCCTATAGCTTTAATCTCTTGCTTCTCTAAAGTGTTTGAATCTATCCTGAATAGGAAGATTCTCAAACATCTGTCACTTCACAATCTTCTGTCTGATCGCCAGTATGGCTTCCGTCAAGGTCGCTCTACTGGTGATCTTCTGGCTTTCCTTACTGAGTCTTGGTCATCCTCTTTTAGAGATTTTGGTGAAACTTTTGCTGTTGCGTTAGACATATCAAAAGCTTTTGATAGAGTCTGACATAAAGCTTTGATTTCAAAACTGCCCTCTTACGGCTTCTATCCTTCTCCCTGCTACTTTATCTCATGTTTCCTTTCCGACCGCTCTATTGCTGCTGTGGTAGACGGCTACTGTTCTTCTCCTAAACCTATTAATAGTGGTGTTCCTCAGGGTTCTGTCCTGTCACCCACTCTCTATTATTCATTAATGACCTTCTTAACCAAACTTCTTACCCTGTCCACTCCTACGCTGATACCACCCTACATCTTTCCACGTTCTTTCAGAGACGTCCAACCCTTCAGGAAATTAACAGATCACGCGGGGACGCCACGGAACGCCTGACTTCCGATCTTTCTAAAATTTCCAATTGGGGCAGAGAAAATCTAGTAGTTTTCAATGCCTCAAAAACTCAATTCCTCCATCTATCAACTCGACACAACCTTCCAGACAACTATCCCCTCTTCTTCAATGACACTCAACTGTCTCCCTCTTCCACAATGAATATCCTCGGTCTGTCCTTTGCTCATAATCTTAACTGGAAACTTCACATCTCATTTCTTGCTAAAACAGCTTCTATGAAATTAGGTGTTCTGAGGCGTCTCCTTTCTATATTTTATCGCTATTTTCATGGTAACTGTTCTACTGATCTTGCTAACTGCATGCCTCCCCTCCTCCTGCGGCCACGCTGCACAAGGCTTTCTTCTTCCTCTCATCCCTATTCTGTCCAACTCTCTAATGCAAGAGTTAAACAGTATGCTCAATCATTCATCCCTTTCACTGGTAAACTCTGGAACTCCCTCCCTGCATCTGTATTTCCAAATTCCTACAACTTGTCTTCTTTTAAGAGGGAGGTATCGAGGCATTTGCTCCCCTGATTCTGGCTGACGGTTTTGGCACTTTTTGTACTCTTTGGAGAGCCAGCGCTCAAGTGGGCTTTTTTCTAACTTTCTTTTTTTTTGCCCTTCCCTCTTCCCTACGTAAAAAAAAAAAAAAAAAAAAAAGGCTCTTAACCTCCTTCAACTCAAAGATGAGAACTTCGTTCGCACTTTTCCCCTCACTTAGCTTTCTCATTTCCTCTCGCAATTCTCGGTGCTCAAGAGAAAGAACTAAATTCTCGCTTTTGAGCCTACACACCTTCCTGTCATGCCCACACATCTCACACACAACAAAGTCGCCCAATCCCACCTCAACACTTTCTTTCACGCACTCAATCACACTCTGATATACCTCAGTAGTTACCGCCATACTAATGTACAATCTGTTAACTCACAAGAACACTATATGTAGCTAACAAACAAATAAAAATACTTGGTGACGGCGGGGTGGGGGAACCGCGGTGGTGGGGGGCCTAAGTGAGGTCAACTAATTCTCTTTCAAGGTCAACTTGACGGTTAGAAGCCTAGTCTCCTCGCTCTACCAAAATACTTTTAACTCACAAACACTGATTCTAACCACTATTTCACTCTAATCTAACACTTGCAGTACACACTTTCACTTCACTAACACTCAAAAGCACAACACACAGACACCAAGCACAAACACTACTCGCTAACTATAAAAACAACATCCAAAAACGGAGCGCACACACAACACGTCCACTCGCCACCGCAGCTACCTGGAGTCCTTGTGTTTATGTTTGCTGTTGTTTCTTTCCATTGTTTTCTTGCAGGCATTTTTCATTTCTGTTGCTGGTTCTTTTTTGTTATTGCTTCATTGCTTTCATCTGTTATCCATTTTTCTTTTCTCCAGTATCATTCCTTTTATTCCCACTACCCACTCCATATACCTAACACTACATTTAGTTTTAGAAGATGTGGAAGATTCCTTATGTCAGGGGTGGAATGGCTACTCTTCCCATCAACATTCCTTCTAAGATTGGGATGTAAAGAAAACAAACAAGTGTGACCAGAACTCCATGATTATAATTAACAAAAAACACAAACCCACAACCTAATAATAACAGAGATATCACCAAGAGTCCTGGGAGAGTCCTTGGAGGCAGGCATCCTGGCAGCCATGGTAGTCACACACCAACAGGCAGATGTTGGGATGGCTGACAGTTACAGTAGTAGTAGTCACTCCTTGGCCAACAGGTAACGGGAGTGCAGAAATTTTGGCCAGTCATAGGAATCTTGCCTCAGCTGGCAGGGGTTGAACCAGGAACAAGTTGGGTCCTTCAACGGATGAGTGCTAGGTAATGAGAGCAGGTGAGATGATCATTACTCCCTTTTACCCCAGTAGTTAAAGGGATGCTTAGATGGTTGGTGATTCCCTCACACATGCCCCTATGAAAGCATTTGCTGTATAGCTGATGAAAGGAATAGCATAGTGAATATAAGACATACCAATCCACAACACAACACACCACTTACACACACACACACACACACACACACACACACACACACACACACCATAAGTACATATACACATAAGACATCTGGCCCAATGGGAATTGACTTGGATCAGAGGTCTGAGAAATGGTCTCTCAGGGCTTTTTTTTTTTTTTATTTTGTTGCTCTTGGCTGGCCTTCTCTCCTGCATATATATATAAAAAAAAAAAATACATAGAGGGGAGACAGCCGAGAAAGTCAGCCCCAATATTATCAGAGCTGGTCACATGCACAACTAAATCTATATGGCTGAAGGCCCAACACCCATCTTAAAACTCAATAATTTCTGCCTTTGAACTTTTCGAAATAGATCAAGGGCTTATGGTCAACCTTAAGGATAAACTCCTTACCTCAGAGGTAGAAGTCAAACCTATTAATGCCAAAGACTATGGCCAGGCATTCCTTCTCAATGGTAGAATATCGTCGTTCCTTCTCCAATAGCTTGCGGCTGGCATGGGCAGCAGGGTGTGGAAGGTCTTCTTGGTACTGTAGAAGCACAGTACCAGTCCTGTGGTTGGTAGCATCAGTCTGCAGAACAAAGGTCCGGTTCAGGTCTGGCAGACGGAGGACAGACAAGAATGACAATGCCTGCTTCAGTTATTCGAAATGGGAGTGAAGATTAGCAGACCAGCGGAGAGGTTCTCGTACCAGCTTCTTCAGAAGATCAGAGAGGGGCTAGTTAGCTCAGAAGCCTGAGGGATAGAGCTCATGTAATAAAAATATCACTCCCAGAAAACTCTGAAGTAACTTTTTAGTGGAAGAAGGAATCATTGATTGAGATCTTGTCAATTTGGAGCCAAAGGTAGTTGGGTGTCATGACAAAACCCAGATAATTGATGGATTCCACTCCTAAATGACACTTCGAGGGCTTGACTCTAAGTCCATGGCATTGGAGACTCTAAAACAGATCTTAGGGCAAAAATGTGAGTGGGTCAATATGAGGAGTACACAAAGATGTTATTGAAGTAGAAAGACATGAGTGTGTAGGGAAAGCTGTTAAAGGTTGGGCCCTAGGTAAAAGAGGGACCTGGTAGTCTAACTCCCAGAAGAACTTAGCTCCAGCAAACTTGTGTAGCTCTGTCTCATCCCTGCAAGATGGTTCAGCATAAAAAACTGCAACTGAATTAAGCAGTCTGAAGTCTATTGCCATCCTGTATGAACCATCTGATGTATGAGCCATAACAACTGTAGAACAGTGAGGAGAAGTCGACAGTTGACTTATACCTTGACGGAATAGTTGATCAACCTCCTCTTGAAGGTAGGATTGGGAAATTCTTGGCCTGTATCCTCCCCATTGTTGCACACATGATATCATGCTCTAGTGTGGAGGTGCAGCCAGGTCTTTCGGAGAAGATGGCTGAGAAAGTTTGCTACAAGTTCTTAAGGTCAGCATTCTGTTGCCATGTAAGAGTAGGATTAATAGTTAGTCAGGATTGGTCGCTAGGAAAAGGAAAATATGATAAATCAACAATGTCCTTAACACATACGTTCTTCTCTGTGTCCTGGGTGTTCCCTAGGTGTTAATTCATCCAGGACCTGGACTTGGTTAACTGGGCCCTCTGGTGGTATTTCTTCAAAATATTGGCATGGTAAAGTTTGGGGCCCTTAGGCTCTTCAATTAGATAATCCACCTTGCCTTGCCTCTCAAGAACCCAAGCAACTAGGAGCTTACTAAAGGAGCTGGGAAGCAGGACTAACACT
>NC_059284.1:256520-261520 GCF_017591435.1 Portunus trituberculatus
TCCACTTGGACTTCATATCTTTAACTATCGTCCTTATTTCTCTCCCATTAAGTAATTCTTCATCCATCTCAATGTGCTTTTTTAAGCCACCCTTCTCCTCTAACTTCCATAGTAATCTTTCATGTGGCACTTTATCAAAAGCCTTTTTTAGATCTAAATAAATACAGTCAACCCATCCTCTCTTGTACTTTATCAACTATTCTAGAGTAGAAACTCAATAAATTTGTCACAATGACCGACCTTTTCTAAAACCAAATTGGCTATTTGATAATATTTTGTTGTCTTCAAGAAACCCGATCCATTGCTTCTTTATTACTTTTTCACACATCTTGCATATTACACTAGTTAGTGATACCGGCCTGTAATTTAAAGGTTCTTCCTTCCTTCCGCTCTTATATATGGGAACCACCTCAGCTCTTTTCCACTCCACTGGCACTGTTCCATTTTCTATTGAGCATTTTATGATGTTGTATATTGGACTTGCTAGTTCTTCCCTACATTCTTTCAGTATTCTGCCTGAGACTTCATCCGTCCCATTGCCTTTTCCTCATCCAATTTCATCAACTTTTTATTTCAAGCTTGGTTACTTTAATCTCTTTCATATAGACTTCCAAAAATAAGTTATATTTCTCTTGAACCGTTAATGAGTTTTCCATCTCCTCCCAGTTTACGTTTTAAAATAGTTCTTGAGATTCTCAATATCAGCCTTTCTGTAATTTAATCGGTCTCCTTTGTATGATTCATCTCTATCTTCCTTTCCTTCTTCTATATCCATCTCTAATATTACATGGTCACTCTTTCCCAATGGGCACTTGTATCTTATATCATCGTTAATTGGTATATCCCTTGTAAAACTAGGTCTAATCTTGCCGGCTCATCGTTCCTCTGAATCTTGTGTTTTCCTTTACTTTTGGACCATCAAATTATCTATCATTAGGTTCAGGAATCTATCTCCCAGGCATCTTCCCCATACCACTTTCATAATTTTCCCAGTCACCTCACAGTGAAATCCCATCAATATCACTTTTCTCCTTTCCTTAATGATTCTTGTAAGACTCTTATTGTGTCATCTATCATCTATTCTTGGTTAGTCCATGAGTTTGTCTTGTGGCACATATGTTCCAATGATTGTTAACCCTTTGTTAATATGCATCTTAACATACAGTATTTCTCACTTTCCTTCTTGATATGGTCCCATTCTTGGATTTCTTCTACTTCCTTTCTAAGTTCTGTCTATCCTCGCATTCAGATGTTTTAGTAGGTCTTTTACTGATTTCATTTGCTTTTTCCTTCTTGGTCTATATTTAACATTTTTTCTTTCAGTCCAAAATAATTACACTTTTTTTCTATTTCTTACTAAATTTTCTTTTTTCTTGAGGACTCCTATCATTTTGCTTGTCATATTTTCATCTCTTTCTTTTAACTGTTCTTGAAATACTTCCTGAAATGATTCCTTGTCTTTCTTATCTTGGATTCTCCAGGGTACTTTTTTTAAATATAATCAAAATGTCAATCTCCATTCTCTTTCACGGCATACTTTTGTCCCCCTTTAATAGCCAAAATTCAGCCCTGGGCTTCCATTCAAACTGTTTTCTTCATTTAATTGCACTGATAGAACCTGAAAATAGTAACAAAGTAGGATTCTTATATTGACACCCAACTGATTTTTTAGGGGGGGGGGGGGGGGGGGGGGGGGGGGGGGGGGGGGGGGGGGGGGGGGGGGGGGGGGGGGGGGGGGGGGGGAAAAAAAAAAAAAAAAAAAAAAAAAAAAAAAAAAAAAAAAAAAAAAAAAAAAAAAAAAAAAAAAAAAAAAAAAAAAAAAAAAAAAAAAAAAAAAAAAAAAAAAAAAAAAAAAAAAAAAAAAAAAAAAAAAAAAAATTAAAACCCTTTAATTTCTTTCCAAAAATGGCAAAAAAGGAAAATAAAACCCTTTTTTTTTTTGAAAAAGGGCAATTTGGCCCTTAATTGTTTTAAATTTTTGGGAAATTTTTTTTTTAAATACCCAAAAATTTTAAAATTCGCAACCCGGGTTTTTTTAAAAAACTGCCCCCAAATTTGAAAAATTTTTTAAAACTTTTTAATTTTGGGAAACAAGCCTTTGGGAAAAAATAAAAGGGAAAACAAAAAATTTTTCCAAGCCCAAATGTTTTCCAAAAGCCAAAAAAAAAATGGCCAAAATTTTCCCCCAATTTGGAACGCCCCCAAAGGCTTTCCCAAAAAAACAAAAGTCAATTGGTTCTTTCTTTGGGGTTTTTTAAAAAATGTCATTTCCCAAATTCAAACCCTTTTTAATTTAAGATCCCTAAGGGTTTTGGGGTCATTTTTTAAAAATTCCCCCTTGCAAAAAGGGAAAGTTGCGACCCCATTTGGGTTTTGGCCTTTTCTTGGAAAACTTTTGGTGCCCAAAACTTTTCCCCTTTCAAAATTTTCCAAAACTTTATTTTTTTCCATTGAAAATGCCAATAATTAAACCATGTTTTTCTCGATAAATTGCCCGACTTTTTATGCTTCTATTTTTGGAACTTTTTTTTTATCATTCCCAACAATATTCTTAATTCGCACCTGGTTTTATTTCTTCAGGCTCTTCTTTATAGAAATTGTTTTTTTTATTTTTATTGACACCTTTTAAGATGTTTAATAGTATTTGAAATAAAAATTTTTTCCCTTACCTTCTGTTGTTGAAAAACCTATAGATTGAATCCTTTTAATTTTCATCCATCTTCCCCCAAAATTCCCTTGCCTTTTGGCAAAAATTTTTCTTAGTCAATTGATACTTGGTGGTTTGTCAAATTTTTTATGGTCCATATTCTAATTTTTCCTTTAAATCAAGGTCCTGGGTCCTTGGGCTCAATTCCTTCTCTTCATAGAAATGAAAGAAGAGCGTCTTTTTCCGACCTTGTCCGTGATGAACCTTAAATTCCAACCCTTTTCACCTTTTGAAATTTTCGAAAATTTATCTAATGTTTCTGATCTCATGGGGTAGGTACTTTAAGATTTCCTTTGCCCTTTTACACTACAAGCTAGTCATTTCGAACCCCAGGTGTCTTAAGGTTTATTGGCTAATTTGTATTTTTCCTTTTTGTCTTGGGCTTTCTTTTTTATCCTTAAATTAATTCTTAACGTTAAGTTATTTAACCCCTAGACAAATGGAAGTTAGTCCCGATTAACACAAATTTAGTAAACCTAATTAAACTGTTAAAACTTCTTTAAAAACGTAAATGCATTTATTCCTAATTTTGTGGAAGTTCAATTAAATATTCACCTTCCTGGGTAACAAATTTTACGTTCCCTATTAAGTTCTTCCTTCTAAACCCTTTAAGTCCCTTTTTATTCCAGGTTTTGGGTTGCAAAGGCCCCAAACCTTCCAATTATCTGTATGTGCCAAATTAAGGGGAATTTCCTTTGGGGCGTAAAGGGTTTCCATTCCCGTCCAAGCAAGAAGTCCATTGGTAAGATTGACTTCCTTTTCCCGGAGGTTTAATAAAAATTACCAGGGGAAGGGGTAAAGGGGTTTTTGCACCTTTTGAAATGTTGAATGAAGATAATCCCCCCCAAACGCGAAGTTTAAAACTAAATTTTGGGTTAACCCCTGTTACCAGAGTGTAACTTAGAGGGATTTTGGTTAAAATTCCTCCAAAGGTTTTTTATGCTGGGGGTTTTTAAGTCCTACAGTTTAACTCGACCAATTTTTAACCTGAGACTTAAATATTTCGCATAATTCAGCCTGGGAACAAATTATTTGGTGGGGTGGGTTCCTTATGGGTAAGAATGCCAATGGACAACATTTCGGAATAATTCCATATAATTGATTAGGCAAATTTAATTCCACCTTTAAAGATTTTAATAGAGCTTGCGGCTTCCTCCCGTTCAGATTTCCAAGGTTACGTTTCCCTTAAATTCACAAGATTTAAGGCTTTTTGGAATATTTTTTTAATAACCCAATAGTGGCGAAGGGCCATTAGGTTAGGGGGAAAGGACTAATTTCACATATTTACCCAAATAAAATGTTAGGTTTTGGCAAAATGGGGGGAATTTACATTATTTTCCAAAGGTGGCTTCCCAATAAATTATTCAATGAATAAAAACAATGGCGGTTTAAACAAATTGAAAAGTCAGCCTTAATAATTCCAATTTGATTTCCTTTATAAATTCTTTCTTATAAAAATTTTGGAATTTTAAAGTGTTATTTTAACTGTTTCAGCTGACCGGGAGTGGGGTCCACGGCCAAAACTGAATAGGAAGCCCGGTGACCAGCTGAAACGGTCCAGGGGTCTATTTCAGGGCTAAAATGTTATCGGCTCCGAAATAACATTATCCTAAAAGTCTGGGATGATACTACTTCTGGTGAAATAATTAGGGTGGCAATTTTCCCGGACACTAGTAAACGACATTTAGAAAGCGCGCTAGACCAAAATTGGAGATTTAAGGACTTTTTATTCGGCTAGGAGTTGGAACATTTAAGGGGCGTCGGGTGTTTTGGCTCGATCATGGGTGACCACAAGGTCCGGATCTTACCTTATTGAGGTTCACAATTTAGAACGGTTAATTGACCGGTCATATCACATCGCTATCTAGGACCTTTCATCAGGCCACATAAACAAATTAATTTTCTAGTTCCGTATTTTGAATTTCCTAGGCATGACCTGGAAAGCGGATCTTGTTGGTAGGTGGAAGGACTTTTCCTTCCACTAGGAAGGGGCCAATTTGGTTTTGTTCAATCCTGGGGATTTATAGAACTTAAACTTTCGCTAAATGATAGACTTAACAGGCTCATAATATGGTGTCTCAATCGAGGGAGAACATTTTCCTGCAGAGGGTCACGCTGGACCTCGATCCCTCATTTAGTTACCGTTGAGGCAGCATTACATGATTGCTTTTAAACCAATATGTTTTGGACAGGGATTAATACCATCGCGCTTTTTTCGACTCCTGTTGTCTTATGACATATTTTCGTGGAAGGTCCCATATACAATTTTAATACCTACGGTTCCATAAAACTT
>NC_059284.1:264020-266520 GCF_017591435.1 Portunus trituberculatus
GGCATCTCTCTAAAAGAAAAAATTGAACATAAATGTCCCTTGGGGAGAAGCGATCATGATGTCCTAAGCTTTGAGCTGGATATGGAATTCAGCACGAATAAGATTGTGGAACACAGGGAGGAAAAATTGAATTATATTAGGGCAAATTATAACCATATAAGGGAGTTCTTGAATGAAATTGACTGGTCCGTGGTACACCAGGAAAGGGATATGCAATTGAAATACGATAAATTTATGGATTTGTATAACTCTGCTGTGAAAAAGTTTGTGCCATATTATAGAAAGAGGACTTTAAATAATAAACAGTGGTTTAATAGAAATTGTGAAGAAGCAAGAAAGAACAAAGAAAAGGCATGGAAGAAACTTAAGAAAAACAGTGATGTATTATCAAGAGAAGTTTACAAAACAGCAAGGAATAGATATGTTGAAGTAAGAAGAACAGCACAGAAGGAATATGAACAGAGGGTGGTGGAAAACTGTGATAGTGACCCAAAAATGTTTTACAAATTCATAAATGGAAAACTAAATATAAGGGAGGCAATAATAAAGGTAAAAAATGGGGAAGAAGTATATGAGGATGCTGGAGATATAGCTGAAATTTTGAACGACAACTTTTGCAAAGTGTTTACAAAGGAGGAGCATGTTTTGGGAGGAAGACCTATGGATATAAAGCAAATGCAGGACATCATGGTTACTAAGGAAGATGTAAGGAAAATTATAAGCAATCTGGATATTAATAAATCAATGGGGCCTGATGGCATATCTGGGAGGTTGCTAAATGAATGTAAGGATCAATTGTTGAACCCCATATTTGATATTGTGGATACCTCCATAGGAACAGGATTAGTCCCGAAAGAGTGGAAAAGAGCTGACAGTGTGCCTATATATAAGAATGGTAGTAGAATGGAACTGCTAAATTATAGACCAGTATCGTTGACTAGTATATTGTGCAAGGTATGTGAAGAAGTAATTAAAGCTAAGTGGAGTGAGTATCTAGAAAGGGAAAACATTCTGAGTGAAAGACAGTTTGGTTTCAGAAAAGGAAGATCGTACGTATCCAATTTATTATGTTTTTATTCAAGAGTGACTGACATACTACAACATAGAGAGGGATGGGTGGATGCTATCTACCTGGACTTGAGAAAGGCCTTTGATAAAGTACCACACAATAGACTGATGTGGAAACTAAAGAAGATTGGAGGAGTAAATGATAAACTAGCAAAATGGATGGAAAATTACTTAATGGGAATAGAAATGAGAACAGTGGTGAGAGGAAGGAAATCCGAGTGGAAGAAGGTAACCAGTGGAGTTCCACAAGGGTCAGTGCTTGGTCCCATCATGTTTTTTTATTTATGTTAATGATATGTCAGCAGGAATTGAGTTACATGACCATGTTTATGGACGATACTAAAATTATGAGGAGAGTAAGAATGTGGAAGATTGTAACAAGTTACAGGAAGATCTTGATAAAATATATGAGTGGAGTAAGGAGTGGCAGATGGAATTTAATATAGACAAGACCCATGTTATGAAAATGGGAAGAAGTAGATACAGACCAAACTGGGATTACAAGCTGGGTGATGAGAAAATTAAAGAGACCAATGAGGAGAAAGACTTAGGAGTAACCGTGCAAAACACTTTGTCACCGGAGAAACACATTAACAAGATATTTTTGAAAACATATAACATGCTTCAAAATATTGGCCTTGCATTCCACTACCTAGATAAAGGAATGATGAAGAAGATATTATGTACCTTAATAAGACCCCAGTTAGAATATGCAGCTTGTGTCTGGTCACAGCATATGAAGAAAAATGTGAAGAAGGTAGAAAGGGTACAGAGGCTGGCAACAAGGATGGTACCAGGACTCAGGGAGTTAGACTATGAGGAAAGACTGAGGAAGCTGGGACTGACCACATTAGAAGAGAGAAGAACAAGAGGAGACATGATAACTATGTATAAACTGGTGAACAAGATTGACATACTGGACAGAGAATTGATAAAGGTGACCATATATATATATATATATATATATATATATATATATATATATATATATATATATATATATATATATATATATTTACACACACACACACACATATATATATATATATATATATATATATATATATATATATATATATGTGAGGCACCGCATTATTTCGTTATTTAACTATATTATAGTATGGCCACCCAGCGGGCCCTCAGGCTGTTCTGTTGAGCAGACAACCTGCCTCCCTCTCCTGCTTCTGAGCGGGACTCAGTACAGAGGTAGCCTTCAGCGGAGATAGACACCCTCTCGTGGTCTGGCACAGTGAGAGATGCGTTGGGCTTTCAAGTACTCGCTAGTCACTGGTCTGAGAGCTGTCGCCCTGTTGAGTAGCTGGCTTGTTAATCGGTAGACCGTGGCTGTGTAGAAGAACTTTGTTGTTCTGAGAAAGTGTGGCCTTTTGCATTTCTGTGTCCACTGGTGTCAGAGACACGCTTTGTCTCGTCT
>NC_059284.1:268064-275392 GCF_017591435.1 Portunus trituberculatus
TCAGTATTATTTTTCTTACACTACCTGTAATTATTTTCCTGTGAATTTTTTTTTTTGATTTTTTTTATGTTTGTGTGATTTTCATTATATTTTGTATGTTCATGCCTGGATTTTCATCGCAGACTGAGACTACTACTGCATCTGATTATGAAATGTCTGTCTGATGTGTTTTCATTGCTGCTGATACTCCAGCCAGTGTATGGTGTATGGTAATGTATGTCATTGTGTTCCATTGAATACTTATTGAGTGTTTTCAGTATAACCACTCTAGTGAATTATTTTGAGTATCTCATGCTTGATTTGCATCTTGTCCCAAGTGTTATATTTATTTTTATAATTGTACCATCTCTAATTTTTTATTCAGTATTGAAATCACTGCATGAAGTTTTCTCAGCAGTACTTCCATGTACTTTTGATACCAATTGCAATGCCTGGTGTATTATGAAAAACTAATATTTTTGCCCGTCCTAGCTTGACTGTGCTGTGCTCTGTACTCCACTTGGTGCTACGAGATGTACTGCCCAAGTGTGTGTTTTTGAGTGAGCCCTGGACGTAGTTACTTCCATTTTGCTTCAGAGTGTAACTATAACACCTTACTTTATTGCTGTTTTACTTATTTTATTTTTTATGTTGCTACGCTGTGGTAAGCTTTATTCTTGCACCATGTCTTCTCATGATAATAACACTACTACTACCACAGTTGCTACTGTCACTACTATGACTACTACTACTTACTACAACTACTACTACTACTTCTACCCTTACTACATCTACTACTACAACTCCTACTACTACTACTGCTAATGCCCTCCTGTTCCTTCTACATTGTTTCAAAGCCCTGTGCTTGCTCCAACTTTTAAACTCTTACACCATGATCCTTCAATCCAGAAGTTTGGTGGTGATAACATCTTTCAGTATTCTCCTTTACAATTCTTGCAACAATGTGAAGACAGTATTTGCAACTCTAACATCACTTCAGGTGTTGATAAAAGAAATAAGGATAGGTTGGACCACTCAGAAAAGATGGTGTAGTAGTGGATCAAAATGAAGACATAGTGAATTATTGAATGAACAATTTTCTTCAGTATTTACTAGGGAAAGAATAGGAAATCCTGTTACAAACAGTGCGACGAGTAGTTTAAGAGCTTTAGAAAATATTGATATAAAACCAATTATTAGGAAATTTATTCTTGAACTAGACAATAGGAAAGCTAGTGGTCCTGATGAGCTACATGCCAGAGTACTTAGGGATGTAGACAGTATTTCTGAAGCACTTAAGTTAATCTTTGAAAGATCACTTAGGTTTGCTGAGATACCACAGGACTGGAAGTTAGCTAATGTTACTCCAATATTTAAAAAAGGTAGGAAGGATGATGCGAATAATTATAGACCGATCAGTTTAACTAGTATAGTATGTAAGATACTAGAGAAAATCATTAAGGGTAGTATTTGGGAGCATTTAAATGAGAATAGATTAATTAGAGATAACCAACATGGCTTTAGATCAAGGAGGTCCTGTCTTACAAATTTGCTCGATATCTTAGAATATATTACCAAGGAGTTAGATGATGGAAATAGCATAGATGTTATATATCTAGATTTTAGCAAGGCGTTTGATAAGGTACTGCATAGGAGCCTAGTGTACAAATTGAGACTACATGGGATAGGGGGTAGGTTAGTTGATTGGATTAGTGAATGGCTTTCTGATAGGAAACAGAGAGTAGTATTAAATGGGGCAATGTCTGAGTGGAAGGAAGTGGTTAATGGGGTACCCCAAGGATCAGTGCTAGGACCTCTTCTTTTCTTGGTGTACATTAACGATTTGGATATAGGAATTAGTAGCAAAGTATCAAAGTTTGCAGATGATACTAAGATAGCATGTGCAGTACAGGGTGAAAAGGACAATTACAGAATACAACGAGACCTGGACAGGCTGATAGCATGGGCAGACAGGTGGCAGATGGAGTTTAATTCTAAAAGTGTCAGGTTATGCATTTAGGTAAAGACAACACAAACTTTAACTATGAGATGGAGGGATGTTGGCTAGAGGCAGTAGAGGAAGGAAAGGATTTAGGAGTAGTGATAGACGACTATGAAATTTTCAAAGCAATGTTTAGAAGCAAGAAATAGGGCAAATAGGATCCTGGGTTTTATAAATAGAAATGTTAGTTATAAAAGTAAGGAAGTGGTGCGTAGCTTATATAATTCCTATGTTAGGCCCCATTTAGAGTATTGCATACAGGCCTGGTCACCCCACTATAGGCAGGATATCAACATGTTAGAAGCAGTTCAGAGAAGAGCAACTAGGATGATACCAGCTTTGAAGCGCCTGGAGTATAGAGATAGATTAAAGGCATTAAACATGTTTTCATTTGAGAGGAGATGTATAAGAGGGGATATGATAGAGTTATTTAAAATGTTCTCAGATACAAACTACATAGATGTGAGATCTTTCTTTACCTTAGAGGAGGAAGTAGGACTAGAAATCATGGCAGGAAGATTAGAAAGCAAGGCTGCAGGTTAGATATAAGAAAATATTTCTTTAGTCATAGGGTGGTAGACTTCTGGAATGCATTGCCAGAGACGGTTGTAAATAGCACTAGTTTGACAATATTTAAATCCAGATTAGATAAGCACTTAAATTTATTAGATTTATAATTATGTATAGTGCTGCATGATAGTTTTTATAAGAAATTTACTATAGTTAAACAAGACATGATCCCCATGTATGGGGATCACAGATTGTAGAGCAGGGCTACTCAACTATTATAAGCAAAGGTCCAGTTAGACAAGCTCCAATGTACGCATAGGTCCGGAAATTTTTATTACATGAAATATAAAAAGAAAACAATCTCATAAGAAAAAAGACCCTGGCTGTTGTGGCGCCTTCCTTCAAATCACTCACTCACTCATTCATAACTTTCCTTGAAAAAAAGACATTGGCTGTTGCGGCGCCTTCCTTCAAATCACTCACTCACTCATTCATAATTTTCCTCGAAAAAAAAGACATTGGCTGTTGTGGCGCCTTCCTTCAAATCACTCACTCACTCACTCACTCATTCATAACTTCCCTGAAAAAAAGACATTGACTGTTGTGGTGCCTTCCTTCAAATCACTCACTCACTCATAACTTTCCCTCTTAGAAAAAAAAAAAAAAATTTACAAATTCCTCTCCCCGTGTTCTTCCTTATCAGTCACACCCAACAAGTCCTGGCAAGATTCTTTCTTGCTTGCATCGTGATATAGATAAAAGTTATCCTCAGTGAACACTCCACTGCTCTCTCCTGGGCTGTCATGTTATTGGCAAGAACTATGACCTCTCAAAAAAAAAATCTCAAAACTTTTAGAAACCTCTCAAGACTTTTTGAAAATGAAATTAAGAACTTAGAAATGAAAAAAAATCAACACTACAGCAAGGATTTCAAAGCTGTTGTGTTGATTTTTGTCATTTTAAAAGTCGTTTTCTCAATTGCTTAGTGAGAAAAATTACACTTCTTGTTCCTTATCAACTCGCTGAATCTCGGTACTAATTTGGTGACAGCCAGTCGAATACAGTGGTGGAGGTGTTCACTGGTCATGCATGAGCGAAACTTGTTCTTCACAAAGTTCATGGTAGAGAAAGCAGACTCACAGGAGTAAGTGGAGCCAAACATTGTGAGAATTTGCACTGCTAGTCTATGAAGAGTAGGGAAATTAGCAGGGGATCCTTCCTTTGACCAAAATGTTTCTGGTGAACAATCACAGAGTATTTGTTTCAGCTCTACATTCTCTTGAAAGTCAATGATTTCCAGTTGGATTTTTGCAGCATCTACCCATTTGCAGGCGAGTTTTGCTTCGTCTGAAAATTCTGTTATATCTGTCACTAGAAAAGGGTTTTGAATGAACAGCAGCAACTGATTTCCAAGAACAAAGTCATCAAAGCGCACCTTGAAATTATTGATTAGGTTCTCAATAAATTGAACATGGTTAGTACCTGTTTCATCATTACGTTGCTCCAAAAGTCTGGGAAAATGCAAAAGTTGGCTTTGAATATCAGTTTTGAAAAGATCCAATTTTTTCTGGAAAGCACGAATTACTGAGATCAAATTGAAGATGGTGTGTTTTTCCCCTTGAAGTTTGACATTAAGATCATTCAGATGTGACATCATGTCTGTCAAAAATCCAACAGTTTCCATTTTCTTGTCATCTTTCAAAAAATCAGAAAATGCATTTGCCTTCACACTGTTTTGACTTTCGAGGAAAGTCTGTAACTCCTTCCTAATTGCCCAAAATCGCTCCAAAACTCTTCCCTTACTTAGCCATCTCACATTGTTGTGCACTAGTAAATCATCATGGCTTGCATTGACCTCGGTAAGAAAGGTTCTGAGTAGACGATGTTGGAGTGCCGATGTAGATCGAAGGAAGTTTACTAGCTTCATGATAGTCTCCATGACTTCTCTATATTCATCTCCAAGACTAGCACACAGTACTGATTGGTGGATTATGCAGTGGTAAGTTATCATGTCAGCATTATCTTCTTTTAATCTTGCAACTAGTCCCTTCTCTCGCCCAACCATAGCTGGGGCTCCATCTGTAGTCAGTGAAAATATGGATTTAACATCAATATTTCTTGATTCTAACATGCCTTTCAAAGCTCCATAGATATCCTCTCCTCGTGTTCTTCCTTTGAGATCAGTCACACCCAACAAGTCCTGGCAAAATTCTTTCTTCCTTGCATCATAATATCTAACAAAAACCATGAGTTGAGCATGGTCAGTACTGTCTGTTGATTCATCAATAGCCAGTGAGATACACGGTGCTTCTTTCAGTCCTAAATCAAGTTGCAACATAAGATCATTAGCCAATAGTTCTGTTCTCCTCATTGATGTGGAATCAGATAATGGAATCTGCTTTATTTTATCTTTAATTTCATTCTTCTGTCTACCATCAAACAATGTATCAACAGTTTCCAGCATACATTCTTTCACAACTTCAGCGTCAGCGAAGGGTTTCTTGTGTTTTCCCAAGATCCAAGCTATCCTCAATGAACACTCTACTGCTCTCTCCTGGGCTGTCATGGTACTGGCAAGAACAATGGTTGATCTTTCATACAGCGATTTTAGCTTATTTATTTTATTTTTTCTCTCTTCAGTTCCTTGCTGATACATCTTTTCAAATCCACTGTGTTTAGTTTCATAATGGCGTTTAAGATTACTGCTCTTCACTAAGGCAACGGTTTCGCTACATATAAGGCAAATTGGCTTAGAGCTGGTTGTAGGAAGAGTGAAAGCATACTGTTGTATCCATTCTTCCTTGAAGGAACGATTTTCATCATCAACCTTTCTTCTCTTCGAACACGCCATGTCTCCTGTAAATGAAAAAAAAACGTGTTACAAATTTACCAGTTGGTTCATCACAACAACCTTTGACCTTGGCGAGGTCAAATGTATTCTGAGTGTTTGCCGTGTCATACCCAATGTGTCTACCAAGGTTCGTTTTGATCCGTTCACAGTAGTTCGGACACACAGGCAGACAGACAGACAGACACACACACACACACACACACACACACACACACACACACACACACACACACACACACACACACACACACACACACACACACACACACACACACACAAAACAATACTACACCCCAAGGGGTGAAGTAATTAATGTTTACTGGTCATCATTATGTGCGTCAGTAAGAAGAATTGAATCTGTTACCAATTATTCAATTTGTCCCATCTGATTTTTTTTTTTCACCTGTCTATGGGCTCCATAGCAAAACGCGCTCCTCCTGCAGCCTGTGAACTCTCAACGCAAAATCGACGTACATGTGCCACATAATGAGAGCCAAAAGTATTTTATAACTTCCAGCCATGGCTGGTTGTGCTGCTCAACCAGCAATGAGCGCTGGCTGGTTGAGCAGCACACCCAACCCCATATTTTAAGCAGGCTAGCACACCCTGAATATACGCCCCTGCTACCAACGTACTCCTGAATTATTCCTGAACAAATGCAACTATTGATAGGAAGCCTAAGATAAATTCAGACTTGTCCAGAACATCTCACGTCAAAGTTTACCCTTGCCTCACCAGCCATGTATGTAAACAACAGAAGCCAGCTGATTTTTCTCATTTTCTGTTAATGCAAAAGCAATAACAGAAAATGTAATATTATAGGAAAACTATTCTAAATATATATAGTCATAGTCGACCAAAAAAAAAAACTTGCAAGATACTTTCACCAGGACCTTCATGCTATTTAACTAGAATTTTCTCTTCCTGGGGTCTGAGGTCCAATTGCAACACTCAGAAGGTCCGGATCCGGACCGCGGTCCGCCAGTTGAGTACCCCTGTTGTAGAGGAATTCGCTGCATGACTTAGCCCTGTTAATGGGCCAAATATTTAGAATTAGTATATAATGTATTGTGTACTTGTAAGTGTATCTTTAAGTACTGATGGCGAGGTCGCTGTGCGACTGATACAGGATAACCTAGATGGGCCCTGGTGGCCCTTTGTTATCCTATTATTTATGTTATGTTATGTTATGTTCTCAGTTACAGCCAGGATGTATTGCTGCTGATTTAATGTCGGCTTCTGCTTTCAATCCTAAAACCCTGAATTATGATTATAACGCTTTCAGAGCAAATTTCTTACAAGCATTTGGTATGCCCCAACAGCCAGATTCATTCCAATGGGTCTTTGACGGAGCAGATACAATGACTAACAAACAATTTTGGTGTCCTCAATTGCTTAAGAGCTCTTCCTCGCTCTGCTGAATTAGCTTCTGCTACTGTTGGATTCACTTAAAGCTTCAAATTGGATTACAAAAGGTACAATGTCTGGGCAGCGATTTCATGATATAATTGAATTTCTCTATTACATTAACTTTTTGAACCCTAGTGAGCGCAGAATTGCGTCTACACTTACATACACTCAGACAGATAATCTACTTGATTTCTCATCTAAAATTGCTTCTAAATTAAAAGAACATCCAGCTCAAGTGCACGTTGTAGCTTCCACTACTGCTACTTCACCTTTAAATTCTGCTAACCAGACTTCACAAACTAGTGCACCAGCTTATGATAAGCAACATGCTGTTTATGCCTGTACTTACTGTCACAAACAGGGACATACCATTAAAGCGTCATGAAAGAAATGCAGCACGTTCTCCCTCAGCTCAGCGTTTTCTCTTCTGAGTCTCTTCAAGACTTCCGTCATGTCACACTCTGTGCCCAGTCGCCCGAGATCGTCTTCTCGGCAGGGACGTCCTGCGTCGCATCCAATTCCTGAAAGACCACCTAAGTCTTGCCTTATTCATGGTCCAGGTAATCATTCTTCTGA
>NC_059284.1:278392-280892 GCF_017591435.1 Portunus trituberculatus
TAGCGGACTCAGTACAGAGTTAGCCTTCAGCGGAGATAGACACCCCACTCACGGTCTGCCCAGTAGCAAGCCAGCTACTCAACAGGAGGGCACAACTCCCAGACCGATGACTAGCGAGTACTGGTAACGCACAGTCCAGCCTCACGTGTCTCTTACTGTGCTGAGAACGTACGTGTTAACTCCGCTGAAGACTGGCCGGTACTTTGAGACTATAAACAGTATACTACTGATACTACACAACAGATGGTGGGGGCACACAGCCGCCCACCAAACACACTGGTGACCACGGCCACCAACAAAACAAACAAGACGAGACAAAGTGTTCTCCGCCGCCACACCGAGTGATTTAACGACGAGAAATGCAGCCCCAACCGGCCACACTTTCTCAGAACAACAAGCCCGTTCTTCTACACAGCCACGGTCTACCGATTAACAAGCCAGCTACTCAACAGGAGCGCACAGCTCTCAGACCAGTGACTAGCGAGTACTTCGAAAGCCCAGCCAACACGCATCTCTCTCACTGTGCCAGACCGACGAGAGGGGTGTCTATCTCCGCTGAAGGCTACCTCTGTACTGAGTCCCGCTCGCAACGAGAAGCAGGGAGAGGGAGGCAGGTTGTCTGCTCAACAGAACAGCCTGAGGGGCCCACGCTGGGTGGCCATAGGCTACGCGTATAATATAGTTAAATAAACGGGAAATAATGCGGTGCCTCACAATATATATAAATATATATATATATATATATATATATATATATATATATATATATATATATATATATATATATATATGTGTGTGTGTGTGTGTATATATATATATATATATATATATATATATATATATATATATATATATATATATATATATATATATATATATATATATATATGGTCACCTTTATCAATTCTCTGTCCAGTATGTCAATCTTGTTCACCAGTTTATACATAGTTATCATGTCTCCTCTTGTTCTTCTCTCTTCTAATGTGGTCAGTCCCAGCTTCCTCAGTCTTTCCTCATAGTCTAACTCCTGAGTCCTGGTACCATCCTTGTTGCCAGCCTCTGTACCCTTTCTACCTTCTTCACATTTTTCTTCATATGCTGTGACCAGACACAAGCTGCATATTCTAACTGGGGTCTTATTAAGGTACATAATATCTTCTTCATCATTCCTTCATCTAGGTAGTGGAATGCAAGGCCAATATTTTGAAGCATGTTATATGTTTTCAAAATATCTTGTTAATGTGTTTCTCCGGTGACAAAGTGTTTTGCACGGTTACTCCTAAGTCTTTCTCCTCATTGGTCTCTTTAATTTTCTCATCACCCAGCTTGTAATCCCAGTTTGGTCTGTATCTACTTCTTCCCATTTTCATAACATGGGTCTTGTCTATATTAAATTCCATCTGCCACTCCTTACTCCACTCATATATTTTATCAAGATCTTCCTGTAACTTGTTACAATCTCCCACATTCCTTACTCTCCTCATAATTTTAGTATCGTCCGCAAACATGTTCATGTAACTCAATTCCTGCTGACATATCATTAACATAAATAAAAAACATGATGGGACCAAGCACTGACCCTTGTGGAACTCCACTGGTTACCTTCTTCCACTCGGATTTCCTTCCTCTCACCACTGTTCTCATTTCTATTCCCATTAAGTAATTTTCCATCCATTTTGCTAGTTTTTCATTTACTCCTCCAATCTTCTTTAGTTTCCACATCAGTCTATTGTGTGGTACTTTATCAAAGGCCTTTCTCAAGTCCAGGTAGATAGCATCCACCCATCCCTCTCTATGTTGTAGTATGTCAGTCACTCTTGAATAAAAACATAATAAATTGGATACGCACGATCTTCCTTTTCTGAAACCAAACTGTCTTTCACTCAGAATGTTTTCACTTTCTAGATACTCACTCCACTTAGCTTTAATTACTTCTTCACATACCTTGCACAATATACTAGTCAACGATACTGGTCTATAATTTAGCAGTTCCATTCTACTACCATTCTTATATATAGGCACAATGTCAGCTCTTTTCCACTCTTTCGGGACTAATCCTGTTCCTATGGAGGTTTCCACAATATCAAATATGGGGTTCAACAATTGATCCTTACATTCATTTAGCAACCTCCCAGATATGCCATCAGGCCCCATTGATTTATTAATATCCAGATTGCTTATAATTTTCCTTACATCTTCCTTAGTAACCATGATGTCCTGCATTTGCTTTATTTCCATAGGTCTTCCTCCCATAAAATGCTCCTCCTTTGTAAACACTTTGCAAAAGTTGTCGTTCAAAATTTCAGCTATATCTCCAGCATCCTCATATACTTCTTCCCATTTTTACCTTTATTATTGCCTCCTTATATTTAGTTTTCCATTTATGAATTTGTAAAACATTTTGGGTCACTATCACAGTTTTCCACCACCCTCTGTTCATATTCCTTCTGTGCTGTTCTCCTTACTTCAACATATCTATTCCTTGCTGTTTTGTAAACTT